>NW_027506877.1:1835263-2077763 GCF_052324685.1 Brachyhypopomus gauderio | reverse complement strand
GAGATTACTATAAAGAAACCACACCCCTCTAGTCCCAGGCAAGCACTGCATCCTGTTCAATACGCTGTTTGAATCTAATTTAGACCAATGACTTTTGATTTAAGGGTCTTTCACTTCTACTTGTGGTTTCATCACTAGCCTTACACACCATTACAGACCGAGCGTGTGTTTTTGTAACAACGTACAGTAGGTTAATATCACTTCTCGGGCTGCTGTGATCTGTACAAAGTCACTTCCTTATGCTCCATTCGCCTGTGGTGACATCAAAGAGGAATGTATGGTAACATTGATCTTAGTCTTAGTTACTGCTGTTGTTAGATTTACACTCGTAGATAGAGTAGATTCTGCCGATGTTGGCTTCACAGCTGCTCTCTGGGTTTGTGTATGCCTTAGGATGATGGAATAAAAATGAGCATTGTCTCTTTTTTTTAGGCAGGATAAGGAGTCATGGATCCGCTCAAAGTACGTGGAGAAGAAATTCATCCACAAACTTCCGGAAACGGGACGCGCTCCGCCCCTACGCCGCTCTAGCGCACGCCGTAACCGAGCAACCACGCAAGAAAAACAGGGCACGCGTCCCGCTCTCAAGCCCAAACCCAACAGAGCCACCCTGCCACGCCTCACAGGTCTCTCTCTCTCTCTCTCTCTCTCTCTCTCTCTCTCTCTCTCTCTCTCTCTCTCTCTCTCTCTCTCTCACACACACACACGCACACACACGCACACTGACGCAACAAGAAATATGCATAGGCGGGTGCATTACATTTTGATTTGGTACTGCGTGCATATTTATCATCGGTCACATGCGCCTTGTTTATGTAGGAAGCAGACACAGACACACGTTCTGCGCTGTGTTTTGTTTGTACGGTGGCACTTGAGGTAAACCCTAACTGGTGCTAGATTACTAATGATTGTCATGTGATGTCTTCTGCAGGACTTACCCCAAGTGAAATAATGAAGACCACTACTGCCCCTCCCAAAGGTTACATACACACACACACACACACACACACACACATGCACAAACACAAGACACAGAGAAATACTCTATATTTATACAATCACAATTGCTTGATAAATTGTGTAGAAAACTATTTGTAAATGTATCTCCACATTAAAAGTGAAATAACCAATAGAAAAGGCAATAATTTGGTCAGATGTTGAGTTTTTGCTTAGAATTCATGAACTGACACACTGACCAAACGGGACAGTCGTTGTCCCCTATAGACAGGCAAGTTATGGCAATGTTTCTGATGCTGTATGACGGAATAGGAGAATAAACCTGTACTTTACGTGGGATTACAAGTGTAACTTTAAGGGCGGTGATGGTTTTGCTGTCCTGTGCAATACTCATGTTTGCACTCTCACTGAAGGACACAGTAATGACAGGCCTGATGCAAGCAACCACTCACCGCCACCCCGTTTCTCTGCAGATGAGGAAGAGGAGGATTTGAGTGGCCTTCATCCTGGCGCTCTGCTCTACAGGTCTGCAACACTGCAGCACTTTCCAGTCATGGCTGATGCGTTGGCGCACGGAGCAGATGTCAACTGGGTTAATGCATCCGAGGACAACAAAACACCCCTCATACAGGCAGCTGCAGTGGTGAGTGTGTAGGGAGCATAGGGGGTTAGTGAGTGGTGAGTGTAGGGAGCATAGGGGGTTAGTGTGTGGTGAGTGTGTAGGGAGCATAGGGGGTTAGTGTGTGGTGAGTGTGTAGGGAGCATAGGGAGCTAGTGTGTGGTGAGTGTGTAGGGAGCATAGGGGGTTAGTGAGTGGTGAGTGTGTAGGGAGCATAGGGGGTTAGTGTGTGGTGAGTGTGTAGGGAGCATAGGGGGTTAGTGTGTGCTGAGTGTGTAGGGAGCATAGGGGGTTAGTGTGTGGTGAGTGTGTAGGGAGCATAGGGGGTTAGTGTGTGGTGAGTGTGTAGGGAGCATAGGGGGTTAGTGTGTGGTGAGTGTGTAGGGAGCATAGGGGGCTAGTGTGTGGTGAGTGTGTAGGGAGCATAGGGGGTTAGTGTGTGGTGAGTGTGTAGGGAGTATAGGAGGTTAGTGAGTGGTGAGTGTGTATAGAGCATAAGTCTCTTGAGTACGTGTTTGTATAAGTCTCTTGAGTACGTGTTTGTATAAGTCTCTTGAGTACGTGTTTGTATAAGTCTCTTGAGTACGTGTTTGTATAAGTCACTTTAGTATGTGTTTAGGTTTCTTGAGTATGTTTGTATAAGTCTCTTGAGTACATGTTTGTATAAGTCTCTTAAGTACGTGTTTGTATAAGTATCTTGAGTATGTATTTGTATAAGTCTGTTCAGTATGTGTTTCTAGATGGGTTTGAGTGTTTTGACAGGACCATGTAGAGCCCGCCTCATATAAGCAGAACTTGTAAATGTGTTGTAACAGGAAGTAGTACTGATGTTTGTGTGAAAATGTGTAGTGTACTATAGACAATGCTTGTGTCTATAGATGCCTTACTGAGAGAGAGAGTGTGTGTGTGTGTGTGTGTGTGTGTGTGTGTGTGTGTGTGTGTGTGTGTGTGTGTGTGTGTGTGTGTGTGTGTGTGTGTGTGTGTGCGCCCGTACATGCATGTCATATTTTTAATCATATGAAAGTGAGGGTTCTTAATGTGTCTCTCTGTGCAGAATTCTCTGGCAGCGTGTGAGTTCCTGCTGCAGAACGGTGCTAACGTCAACCAGGCTGACTCAGATGGAAGAGGACCCTTACACCACGCTACAATACTGGGACATACGGGGTAGCCACCTGCACACCAACACCAGACCCTTACACCACGCTACAATACTGGGACATACGGGGTAGCCACCTGCACACCAACACCAGACCCTTACACCACGCTACAATACTGGGACATACGGGGTAGCCACCTGCACACCAACACCAGACCCTTACACCACGCTACAATACTGGGACATACGGGGTAGCCACCTGCACACCAACACCAGACCCTTACACCACGCTACAATACTGGGACATACGGGGTAGCCACCTGCACACCAACACCAGACCCTTACACCACGCTACAATACTGGGACATACGGGGTAGCCACCTGCACACCAACACCAGACCCTTACACCACGCTACAATACTGGGACATACGGGGTAGCCACCTGCACACCAACACCAGACCCTTACACCACGCTACAATACTGGGACATACGGGGTAGCCACCTGCACACCAACACCAGACCCTTACACCACGCTACAATACTGGGACATACGGGGTAGCCACCTGCACACCAACACCAGACCCCCACCTGCACACCAACACGCGGGCACCACCACAGCCACTGTCAAACTAAGCAACATGGAATGGAGCTGCTGTATGCACAGTTCTTCCTAATTGACTGCTGTGTGTGTGTGTGTGTGTGTGTGTTACAGGTTGGTGTGCCTGTTTCTAAAGAGAGGAGCTGACTATAATGCGAAGGACATCAACAAGAAGGACCCCATCACCATCGCTGTAGAAAACGCCAACGCTGATATCGTTACTCTGTGAGTATATTATGCTTTAGAACATAAACGGCGGTAAAGGAGGTTTTTTTTAGTCCATGCAATTCAGGGACTGTTGACCGTAAATCTGATCAGTGAGTATGCTTTGCCTTTTTTTTCTTCACAGCCTTCGAATAGCCAAGATGAACAAGGAGATGCGGGAGATGGATGGATTTGCCCAATCAGGTCACTCAGAAGGGCTGGGTTGTGCTGGGGGGGGTGGATCCGGGGACCTGATTGAACAGACAAAGAAAAGCTTTCAGGCATTTAAGAACCACCTTAGGCACTGAGCAACCACGAACTTTGGTTAGGAGGGACAAATTGGATATTTTAGCACAACACACGCAGTTAATTGGAAATGAAAAGTATTGTTTTGCTGTATATAATATTCTGTTATGTTTAGCGCAGTGTTTTCAAACCCAGTCCGTGGATCTAACCAAACGGTCCATGGTTTTGCTCTAACTTTTGTTCCGAGTGCTTTGTACCACGTATTTAGTGTTTTTGACTGGTCAGGTGCTTTTGAGAGCTAGAGAGAGCAAAAAGATGTACCACACAGTGTATCCTGAGGCTTGGGTGGAGAAACACTGCTTTAGTCAACATGTGGCAAACCTCTTCATAAACACCACAAAAGAGACAATGTTAAAAATAAAACATATGTTTCTATTAATCTCTATTAAAACACCAAAGATCAGACAACAGGCAACAAAACATAAGATTGTAATCAATCAAGATTGAAATAATTCTCCAGCCATGTAGGAAGCTACTGTAAATTAAGAATATTTATATGATCATAATCCTGTGTTCCTGTGTAATATAATGTAAAGTGCATTCATGTTTAATATGCAGTACATATGTAAATAGTCAATGTATATAGGGTCATGTTCATGTACCTTCTGTGTATTTCATGTAAACAAAACAAAATCAGGTTTATATGCCAACAGAGGATGGCTTTTGCTTACTCTGTTATCAGTGAAAATATTACGATGGGGAATGTAGTTTTCAGAAAACACAGTGCTAGAAACGTCGTGCTGGACGTCTGCTGGACAGGGCTGATGATTAGGCTTTGTGCTCTGGCCCTTGCTTATTTGTCATTTGATTTCAGAAGTGCTTAAATATTTGGCGCTCTTTTTTTTTTTTTATTACTAAATGGATAATGGCGCACTTTCTCCAAATTTCAGAATCATTTAAAGAGACCATTTAAACTTGATGCTTTTAATTTAATAATTTTTCCTTGTTTTGGAGTGCCACTTGTCCTATTCCTATTTACTTACTAGCGCCAGATATTTAAAGTTATGCAACAAGATGTCTTTTGCATCAGCAGCTTGTCCTTATGTCAGTGTCTCTGTGTATGTGTGTGTATCGCACATTGTGTGTGTGTGTGTGTGTGTGTGTGTGTGTGTGTGTGTGTGTGTCCTGAGATGGACGGCCAAGTGTCCACTGCTTGCAGTGTGTGTCGTCTTTGCGGCGTGCCACAGGTAATCGATCTGGCAAGCTGCCAAGCTTTGGCATCCTGTTCCTTATCTTCTACTAACATGAACACTTTTATCTTGAAAAGAAACACAGTCTGGACAGTCCCCGTCACTCCCATAATGCCTCGGGTCCTCCCTGTATACCCACAGGGAGGAGGAAGATGAACATAACTGTATTAATGGGGAAACTCTCATGTTAAAGCATTTCTAACATTATTCTCAGAAAACTGACGTCTGAAATCTGCCTTTATACTGAGGCTGAATTACCTCTCGATTTAACTTTATGGCAAATTCTAACACACTATTGCTCTGAGCTCTGAAAACCTGAGAACAAATCAGTAATCAGTATAATCAGTATATTGTGTCTGCATGCGTGCGTCTGTGTGTCTTTGTGTCACTGTGTGTATATTTAGTGTGTATATATATATATATATAAAAAAAACTATATATATATATATATATATATATATATATATATATATATATATATATATATATATAGTTTTTTTAATTACATTAGAGTGTATTGTGTTTACAAGAGATTGGATTTACAAAAGGAGATGGGATGCATGTTACAGAGCAGTGTGTATTTGATGGTTGAAATGTACTAACATGTTTTATACTTTATACTGCTTCAATTACCTTGATTAGTTTAACATGTGAACTGAGGCAAACATCAATTTTAGTTAGTGCAAATTTCATGTAAATTAGTTTATGCTAAATGGAATCCTGTTTCTTCCCCCACCCGCTTTTTTCTCTTCTCCCTCTGCAGGTGATGAGACCTATCATGACATTTTTAGGGACTTCTCTCAAATGGCATCTCACAACCCGGAGAAGCTGAAACGTCGCAGTGCTGACATTAAAATCCCATAACCACGAGGTGGCACTGCTGCGCACGTTTTTGTCATTTTCACTCTCTCACTCTCTCTCACTCTCTCTCGTACCCAAGCACACAATTAGATATGACCTAGGATGTTCATGTCTTCTTTCTGAGTCCCTTTTGTTTGTTTAGATTGTTGTGTTCTTAGGTGAGACGCGGTGTGTTTAGCAGTGTTAGTGGGCGTTAGGCTTATCAGACCGCCCTGCTGTCGGCAGCGTTCCCTTCTGTCTCACTGATACTGCTGCCAGACTCCTCTCAGATCACACTGGCCAGGCTATCTCTTTATTTTTTAAATACAGGGATACTGAAATATTTTATTCCTGTAATATTTAAAAACAAGAACTGAAGTGAATTTTTATTGTAAACATTTTTATTTGGGGCAGAGTGCTTTTACTCCATCTTACGAGAAACAGTGTTATTCTGGCATGTTCACATCTCACATTAGATGGGTGGTAATTGATGGATTTTCTTAAATGTTTAATTTCCTTATCATGAGTAAAATTACGCTTCCATTATGGTTTTTTTAACGCTGCATAGAAATCAAGTTTCATCTGCATTTCTTCAAGGCAGTGAAAGATGTATGTCCCATCTTTCCTGGGAAGCAGTAACAAAATTAAACCGCTTTCTAAAATATGTCTAACTCTGACTTGCTACCTAAAGATTTTCACATCCTTAATGTACTGCCCATCCTTTTGACTTTGTTATTTAAACACACTTGAACACATGTACAAACAGACAACACGTGGCCTTTGAATCACACCTGTCGTTGGCTTGTTAGACAAGTTTGATTTTTAAAAAAGATGTGGGACTGGGCCTGTCTTTATTTGGCTGAAAACAATTTTAATATTTTTTAAACATTTTACATCAGGCCTCAGGGCTGCAATGCTTGTGTTACAGAACAGGGCACAGTACCAGCTGGCTTAGCATTGTTTTATTGAACGTAACTTAAATTTAAGTAGCACTATCTGTGCCTAGTGAGATAAATGCTTTAAGTATTATTTTTAAGTGTTTTCCACATAATGGTGTAGTGTATCTCTTTACATAATTATATGATGCTATGTGATTGCAACCTGGTCATAAATTAGTTCTCTTTATTGTAGTTAATTTCACATGCCTATAAGCATACACAGAAAGAGTTCATTCATGAAATATACTCTTTTATTAAAACCATAAACTATTACACCTTTGCTAGTAAAAAAAAAAAAAAAAAGAATTAAACACAGTACACAAATCATTGTGCGTAATCATTAACCTGGAAAAATCAACAAGAAAGCCAAGAGGCTCAGAACCACAGGCACGTGATGTCATTAAAGACAAAAAACTGATTGCTGCTTGCAACCATTCAACACTGTTCCTTATTTTTTGTTAAAACAATATGAACAGAGGACCACTTTTGGATCCACTGGCTTTCATCCACTAGCGGGCCATGTGCCGTAATCCGTTAGCACTTATCGGTAAGTAATCACCGTAGTGTCACAATATGCAGTCCAGCGCAGAATGTCTGCCCCTTTATGTTAAGCTCCAGTTGTTTGCTGCGCTTACAGACAGGTCAGTCCTGTAATCAGTCCAGGATCCAATCAGCTGCAGGTCACATTACCCCCAACACAAACCATCTTCAGTCCACACTGGTGGCTCCCACCTCTGAGGCCCGGGGCCAGAAATGGCAGTGTCTGTGTGTGGTTAAAATTTCTCTCTCATGTGGGTGTGATGGTTGGCACTAAGGGAGATTAAGGCTCATCATGTTTAAGGCCATAACTCGCAGCAAAACAGGAGACATGGTAGGGAAACTGCACAACTCATGCCTGGTTGCTTATGGATTTCTCTACACCTCAAGGTCTTCTGTCTTCTGATAATATAAATGTGCTAGTGACACGTGTCTGATTTAGAACAGCTGATGTCAACTCTTTAGGTTTAAATCAGAATGGACAATATCCTGCATCTCTGTATGCACTGTTCTATATACACAATGTGGAGCTTTGGATTGCCTCACTTTCTGTGTGGAGGAGAACTCTACAAGCACACGGAGCTGCACACAAGCCCAAGAAAATCTGAGCCTTTACAGTGATAAGGTAATCTGTGAGGAATGACATCAAATGGAACGATGTACCACAATGCAGTAATCCAGACCGCTAGGACCGTTGCAAAACTAGCCACTGTGCTTTGAGATTGCCCATTATAAAATAAACAGTTCTACACACACATTCAGGAGAATGTGACATTTTAAGAGGTCGGATATTTGGAAATGTCTGATGAGACATTCAGAACATAATGTCTGGTATGATAAAGCAAAAATGTAAGCAAAAATACCCCCCAACATACCTGACTGGTTACAAAAGTACAAGTTCAACTGGACTAAGTAACCAAATCACTGAGCAATCAAACCATGAGCCTTCGAATAACATACCTTTCTAACTATAGCCACTTTTCCTAAATAAAGATTATCAACAATTATTGTTAATGACTAAATGAAAAATGACAACGTAACCAGTTCAGTTTAACATAGTCTAAAATTAAGTACATTATAGCCCTCATGGCTTGAGATATCTTGGTTAAGTACATTATAGAGGCTCTCATGGCTTGAGATATCTGGGTTAAGTACATTATAGAGGCCCTCATGGTTTCAGATATCTGGGTTAAGTACATTATAGAGGCCCTCATGGTTTCAGACATGTGGGTCAAGAGTGCCACAGTGGCAAACTCAACACACAGATATCTAACCATATCAATGGAGAAACACAATGTTACAAGTTAAAGTTTAACCCAAACTGGAGAAAGTACCTTTGATTTGTGAACAGAGATCAAATTTAAAATACCATCTTCCCCACCACCACCACCCCCCCACCATCCCCCAAAGGTGTCCACAACACTGTAAATAAATAACTAAACAACACAGCTTTAAACACAGAATTATATGACATGACAAATAAAGGGTAACATGCATCTAGCACGTGTTTAAAAGGCATGTTGTCATTGTGGAGATATTAGACCAACAGTCCAGAGGTTTACAACTATAGTAAAAGCAAGTTACAAGATCATGAGAACTACGCTTCTGTGTGTAACCTGAATATGCCCCTGCTCTAATGTCAAAGACTACAAGGTTAACTTTCTTTGCCGTCAAATTCTTACTAAGCAAAAACTAATCTCACATGACAAACCTTTCATGTGACATTCTTTGCCATTTTACTTAATTGTTCCTCTCCAAGTAACCGAAATGCTATGAATTATTGTTGTTTGAAGCAATAAAAAAATTAATCAATTAATTTGCTTCTTAAGTGATTCTTTATAAAGTTCCATGTTATGTCATTCTACAGTTAAATGTACTCTAAAGAATGATGTTTAGTACAACAACATGCAGAATATTCCAATAGATAAAATGCATCTTGCAGCTCAGTGGATTCCAAGCCAAACCCTTGCCTTACTTTACCATTTTCAACCCCTGGCACTTCCACTGGGAACCAGTCAACATTTCTTTGAGTACCCCAAACCAGTGTTTCATGTGTGAGAGAACAGCAGGACAGAATGATAGTTGTAGCCATCATATAAATTAAATTCTGAAAAAAAAACTGTTCGTTCAGCAGAGCAGTTTAAAATGGTTTCATGATTTCTGTCAAATGCTTGGTTTATTGTTAGACACACAGCCAAAAAATGTGCATCCCATAGACTCCCACAGGGCATAATTTTAGGGCACTTTTTTGCACTGTCTGCATTTCTGAAAACAAGAAACTGATGAAAAACAAACCAGTGTTCTCCGTTTAGTGTCACTATATTATCCTTTAGAGGTGTTCATGCTTCAAAAGCGTCTAATTCACCCTTTAGTTCCCATACAAAGTTCAAAGATCAGACACCACGTCTGACAAAGTAGTTATATTCCATTACAGAGTGTTTGATTTTGAGAATTCTAAAGAATGGACTAGATTCAAAGGGCTTATTTTGATTAATGGTTCAGTTTTATGAATGCTTGGCATTGTGATGACCATTGACCAAGACCTGGCCAACAATATAATATTTTTTACAAATGCAAACAAAAATTGATGTCAGTCACTGTGTTCACTATGTTAAATGAATACCTCTCTTGCAGCCAATCAGCACGCAACTTCACCTTCTGTCCTATCTGCAGAATGTGTTGTCTGACCCACTTCCGTTACTGGTTCTGTTGAATGATTCTGATGTGCATTTGTTTCTAAATCTGTTCCTGAGAAAGACATGTCATCTATGGACTGGGATTTCTCCTGGTCAGAGTCTGAGGATAAAGGCTGTTTGAGTAACTTGTCTTCTACACACTCATTTTTGACCTTCTTCTTTGGTGACGGAGGTGGGAAATTGGCGCAGGACCAAAAACGGGGAAGTGTCGCCATTATCATGGTGCCCAAGATGAGGAACCCACCAGCTACCACAAAAGAGCCTGTGTAAGATCCTGTGAGGTCCTTCAACCAGCCTATGAGGAGATAAAAAAGGACAGCAGCACTGCAATGACCACTATACTCAGCACAGCAATGACTACAATTCCCAGCACAGCACATGGTTCTCTGGTCGCAATACCAGACCAGATAACCATGTTTCTTATCACCTCCAGGATGCAGTTCTGAATGAGCCCAAACTATTCGGTAAGATTACCATCATCTCATGTTTAGCAGGGTTTCATTTCAGGGCACAAACATTCTGATTAGTTCTAGGCACGGTAACGGACACCTAAAGCTATTAAAATCCCCCAGCCAAGCCGATGTGAAGCACCTTGGGCGTACAGCACTTAAAAGCAGACTAAGTGTTGTGTGTTATGAGGTTATGTTAATGCCTCGACCAGCAGCCACATTCGTTCCTTACCCGACAGCGGCGCTCCCAGAAGCCCCCCCGTGCTCTCGATCAGCTGCAGCAGGCCAAGCGCCCCCAGCATGCGTTCCATTCCCACGATCTCAGGCACCACCGCAAACACCAGGGGCGTCATGGCCCCGGCGCAGAATCCGTACGCCAGGCTGACCACCAGCAGGCCACCGTAGTTGCGCCCGAGAGAGCAGACCGGCAGCAGCGGCAGGAAAAGCCCCAACAAGCCCGACCAGATCGCCAGCATGTGGAGCAAGCGCACGCGGCGCAGGTCCGAGGCCCAGCCGGACACCACGCGCCCCACGATGTCGGTCACGCCGGTGGCAGAGATGAGAAAGGCGGCCTGGTACTCGGAGAAGCCGACCAGCCGGCTGTGGGCCACCAGGTGGACGTAGGGGATGAAGTAGCCCGCGTTGAAGCAGGTGACGGCTAAGCTGTAGGTGAGGAATCCTCGCCGTGAGAGGAGCGACAGCTCGAAGTACTCACAGGCGCGGGAAATGAGAGAGACACAGCCAGTGGGACCGCTGGAGCATTCAGCCTGGGAAAGGAGAAAAGGGGATTAGTGTGAGAGAAGTAAAATCAGGGATTACAATTTTGCTTAAAATTTATATTTAGTATTTACATTACACCTGATCCTAAAAATATTATTACCAAAGATACAACATCCAGTGACTTGTTTCTGTATTATTTGTGAAAATGTATAATATACTAAACAAAAACTGTGCCCAATAGTGGTGCAGATTTGCAATTATATTCAGTTTTCTGTTGATGCTTGGCCTATTTTCATGAAGACAAGCATGTATTAAACGTAAATGTTATCCCTTCACACTGTAGAGAAATCAAACCTGATCACTCGGTTTTGTGCAAGATTATGTTTCTACAAACTTATACTATTGCATTAATTGTGATCATAGCTATATGCTGGATTCTTATTGTTCAGTCCCCATTTCCATGTGTAAGTATTAATACTAATTATTAGAACAAGTGTGAAAGTTATCAGTGAACTGCTGATATGAAATTTGAAGTCAGCATACAGACTGCCGAGACTTCTGTTTGTGTGTATCTGACCACACGTCCAATAACTCTTTAAACAAAAATACATTGAAATTACACTAAACGCTACACTAGTCTCAGATTTCCAAAAGCATGCTGGTGTTAAATTTCCCCTGACTTTCAAACCAACACTTCCACAAAGCTAATTTCCAAACAATATTGTTACCGTAGCCATGCCTCTGGGGGCTCCGAGGGGTCGAATGAGGGCACCACAGGCCACTATATTGAGGCTGAGGCCCCCCAGGATGAGCAGGGCCCCTCGCCAGGTGTAGGTCTCTACCAGGTACTGGAAGAGTGGGGAGAAGGCGAAAGATGAGAGGCCCACACCAGTAAAGCCCAGGCCCATGGCCAGAGAGCGCCGGCAGGTGAAATACTGCATGACAGAGGCTATGGTAGGGGTGAACACCAGAGCCCAGCCTGTGCCTAGAGAAAGACAAAGAACACAGAATAGTTGGCCATCTATTTTGTTGTTGAGGAGACCACCCTGGTGGTCAAGACCAACACCAAGACAAGACCAGACCATAGCAAAGTCTAGGTCAAGACCAGACTAGACCAGACCAGAGTCCAGTTCAAGACCATAACAGAGTCCAAGACCAGAAAAAAAGGTAATTCAAGATCATTTTGAATTTAAATTTGAATTCATATTGTAACTATACATTGAACATCTTACAACACTAGTACATTCTAACAAATCCACGCTATTTTAACTTTTAGAAAATTAATAATGTATCAGTTACAAAAGCAGATGTTGTATAGAAACAGTTCATATGTGTCTATGATACTGTCCGTTCTACAGCAAGCAGTGACGTATAACTCCAGTTATCTGCGCACAGTTTCATGAATTTACATTTTAAAGCAAAAAGAATGAATGGGTGAATGGATGAATGCATGAATGAATGCATGAATAGTAACCTGAAATAACTCCCATGGTTAGATACAGGTGTGTGAGTGTTGCAGCCTGAGAAGCTAGAATGAGGCCCAGTCCAGACAGGAAGCCTCCCATCATCACAACAGGGCGTGCTCCATATGCATTACATGCAGCTGTGCCTGCAGGGCCTACACACACACACACACACACACACACACACACAGCTGCATATGAGCATTAGTTGTGCATAGTATCCACCCTAACACACACATGTGCACATGTGACTGTACTCACTGAGCAACTGCTGCATGGCCACTCCAATGGAGGTTATCCAGGAAACAGCCTGTGCGCTCTCCTCAAAGTACTGCACAAACTCCACAAAGAAGACCCCCAAGCTGCGTATGAGGCCAAAGACCAGGGCGGAGGATGTGAAGAGGACCCCCACCACTACCCAGCCCCAGCCTCCGTCCGGGGCTTCCTCCGCCTGCAGGGACCGCTGCTGCTTCTCTGTTTGCTCCTGGTGCTTAGCCATCAATACTTAACAGAGACTAATAAAAAACAGAGACAAGGGGAGGAGAGAGAGGGTGAGAGAGTGCAGGGGCAGCCAGTTAATTGTGAGGATCAAGAATAAGTGGTAAAAATTAGGTTATTAAAAAACTAGAATATTCAGATGGAGTGTGTAATCTTTGGGATAACTGTAAAGTCAGATATCAAGCCATATTAAAGTTCCTCATATATGTATTCAAATCAAGATTAACAACAATGTCTTCCTTACAAGGCCAAGTGCAGTCCAAGAGATCGAAAGTTTAATTAATATGGCAATAATCCAGTTGGCCTATAGCATTGCCACATATATATACACTTTCCAGTGGCTGTCCTGTGACTGAGAAGGAAACGGTTCTGGTCAAAGGACTACATGTTATACAAAAAAAACTTACAAAGGTAGCAAAACTCTAACAGGACACCACTGGAAAGGTTAGGAAACTGCTGTTTTATGAATATGTCTACAATGTTTGGCCTTCGTCTAAACATAGCTAAATTATTTTGCCCAGGAGTGAAATATCCGTGTTGCACCATCTGTGCTCTACCCAGGTTAGTGGAGACACGTAGCTGACACAGCGTGAGCAAAGCATTGCGGCTCTGCGCGTGACCTTCGCTCCACTAACCCCTGGCGTCACCTCTTCAGTTAAACTATAGTTGAAACCGAGGGCCTCCTCTGACAGTGATATTTAACTTCAAGTCATGAAAATACCTGCTACTGCTGCCACGTTAACAAACAGACTCAAGGACAAAAAATGACGACGTCTTTAATCTTTTAAAAACGCTTTTCTTAAAAGAAGATGACAGTTCCAACAATTCCAACAATTTGCACTACATTTCCAATGAACATAAACATTCCAGAAACAAACAAATTGAAAAAAGATACCACAAAGCACAAAAAATCCTTGTACGGACAGATGACAAAACAGTACTAACCTATTCAAATACCCAAACTCACCAGTTCATGAAAACTACACAGTAGCTACCTCTCCTTGAAGGAGGCGGTAGAGAGATGCAACGTGAAGAAGCGCGCGCGCGCGCGCACACACACACACACACACACACACACACACACTCGCACACACACGGTTTCCCCTAAACCACTGTACATTTAAATCAAGCCCATGTTAGGATGAACAAAAATATTAAATATATGACCTTACAGTGTTTCTGGCATTATAATGATTATAGAAGACACATTCCAGATTCTAACAACAGAAAACAAAAATACTTTTTACCTCGTTGTTCTGCAGTTGCCAGAGTGATGACTAGAAGTCACCATGAACACACTTGACCAGGAGAAGTAATGTCTGGACCGAAAACATGGCCGTACCTACAGACAGGCCACTGGGTTTCCACCCCCTCAATACATCCTGAAAGAGATTATTCACTACAGCGTTCATCCATTACTAAGAGAATACTTACAATTCTTTATATCGCTTTGCTGGTTCCAAGTAACTAAATAACCTTAAAAGAACAGATCAGTATTTCCACTGGTTTAAATGTCTTGGAATATCTGAATAGCAGGCAGAAGTAGACGCATAAGAACATCATGGTTCACTCTCTTTGTTTGCATTTGTACTTTTGTTGTACTTTTTAGAGTACATTTGACGACAGAGAACGAAGTCTTTTAGCATCTTTGGTGTAAGGGGATTGCTGGTTAAGAATATCTGCTAAATATCATAGATGTAAATGTCAATATCAGTACCAAACGATGATTACGTGCAAGACTACGCATGGTTCATTTATTAGTTTGTCATTTATATAGCTTTTTAAACTTTATTTTAAACAAACGTATAAGTAACAGCAAGGACCCGCCCACATCTTGCGACAGTCTTCTTAATTCTGAACGAACAAATTTATAGTGTCTTAACAGAACCGATTTTGCCAACGGAGAACCGGCTTCGGATTGGACTTGAGACTCAAGAGTCTGACTGCCTTAAAGAGAGGAACAAGGTAGCAAATCCAACCTTGTCATGTCTCTATATGTCCAAATCCATAGAATAAAATGGCTTACACTTGCAATGTTACCGTTGCCCCAACGCAATCAATATTATTACTGCTTGCAAGTCGCTGCCCGGGCAACGCAAATGTTTCAAGGCTACAGTATAGAAGGCAGGTTCACGTTCTGTGCTTGCACTGAGCAAAGCTGTGGTGTTAATGGCCTGTCATCAACACAACACTGAAATCGTACTAAACAAAGTCAGCTTTTGGTGCTAATGACAGTAGGTGCCAAGGCGATCAACGAACGGCGTAATTAATTACAATGCAATACGTCCACATTCTCAGGTAAACCGAGCACATAGTTAAATCATTCGAACTCTTATTTTGACATCCTTTCATTGTGACTATATTTGCGTTCGCCTGTTCGGTTCGTGTGATTAAAGCAAAATACGCTACCTGAAACTATGGTGTCAGCCTTCTAAATACGTTTAGACAGTATGGTATTCTATGCAATAATTGCCCATTATTGTCGAAGCACCAAAGCCGGTCTCGCTGTCTTGTCGCTAGCGTTTGTTAAAACGGAACCATTCCTATTAATTAAGTAACTCCAGGGAACGCTACACTAAACACGGTGTACAATGTAAATTGATCTAAGGCATTTTATGTTAAAAGTACCCGTAGTTACTTACCCGATCATACCTTCTTATTCTACGATGAGACGACGCGTTTTGAATAACGTCGGTCACCCTCCATGCTTTTTTATTGATATTCCAGATATTTCGCATTTCACCTGCTTGTTGTTTCCGTCATTATCGCACACGTGTATGTCGTGTACGCGCCCTCTCCAGAACGCGCACATTGCCGCTGTAAATCTGCTTCACGATTGTCATGGGTTGCTTTTCACGAGTGCCAGGACACATTACATTATTTAAATTTCTGATGCTGTGATGCAGCTTCGCGCCGCTCACGCTAGCTGTCCGAATATTCTATTATTCAATAGAATATTCAATATTATTCAGTATCAATATTCAATATCAATATTATTCACTATCAATATTCTTGATATTGGCGCTGAAATTAAAATCTAGACATGTTGCGCAGCTCACGAGAATGTGTGAAACTTGTCATAGTTTCCAATGCGTGGATGCAATTATTGTTGTGTCTGCCAACTGCTGTAAAAATAGAGAGGCACATACACACAATGACAACAGACACTGTATCTCCAATTAAGAGAAATTAATTTAAGTTTAATTTATATAAAATAGGTCTTGTCTTTGTCCAGCAAAAGAGCATTACATTTGACAATGTCAAGAATATCTTCATCCTTACCACTAACCTTTACATTTATCTTGTCTGGTTTGAGTCCGCGGCCTGCTTGGACTCCTAGTCTATCACATACCATTGACAAAATATTTTTTCCCTTGATCAGAAATATCACTAATACAAAATTTTGGATCCTTTGAGAAGCAACTCCTCTAATATATCTAATTTATATTTAGTGAGGTTATTTATTTCAAATAAATAGGCTCCAGGCCTTATAAAATTAGTAGAGCGAAATATTTGTTAGTGCAGAAGTAACCTAAAAGATAACATGATGCAGCTGCCGATTTCACACTCAGTAAGAATGAGAACACGACGGTCAGTGGCCTACTGGCATGCAAGCGAGCAAATGACTGTTCTAGACATCTCTTACTCAAAAAGACAGGAAGATCAGACCAAAAATGATACAGTAGAGAATTAACATCTGTTAAATAGTTGGACTACATTTAAATCATAGCCATTACAATCTATATGGCCCTCAGCCCCTCCACATTGAAGAAATTAAACAAATTAGCAATTGAGAACTATAAACCTGCTCCTATATTCCTTTTCAAACAACCTACACGTTCTTTCATTACACACTTTCCTTCCCTTCCATTGACGACAACCGAAGATTTCTCCTCTCCTCGCTGGAAAACATCTTACTTTTCATGCTAAACCAGACCTTACTTGTTCTCCATTTGATCTCCTAACACACCTCTCCGCATACCATCTCCCTAACATTCCTCTGACTTATTACTTTGTAATGCGCTTGGATGATTCTGATTCTCACTGTTCTACTCTGAGAGTTCTGGGTACCATGCCATTTATAGTTCTGAGACCATGGCGATCAGCCACAGAGCTTTATTATGGGATGGTCCCCTTGTCTGAGGCATGCTGCTGTGTTTCTGTCTTTTATCCATATATGATGCTACTGAATGGAAGAGAACACTTGGCCAGTCAAATAAATAATAAAATAGGGAAAAAGTAGCAACAAGTAGCTAAAATAGTAGTCAGCACGTCTAGTGCAGGAGAGTAGCATTCCTGGAAGGCTGTTGTAGGTTTTGATATGTGATTTCCAGGAATGCAGCGCTCCACCTATTTATATTAAACAACCATAAAATCAAAGTTCTTAATATCCCCTATCCTGCCATTACCTTCACATGCATCTCCATTTCGAAAAATCTAACCCAATACCGCAAACCGCACTAAAGCTTTGGAAGAAGGGACCGTCAGATGGGTTCGCTCAGCAGGCCTGCGGGACGGCCGGCCCGGTCTGGTAGGGGTCCGCCAGAACCTTGTAGCGGATCTTGGTGTTGGTGATGGCACCGTGCTTCTGCCTCAGGTGTAGCCTCAGCTGGCTCTTGTGACGGAAGCGCAGATCACATTTCTCACACTGCGGGGGGGGGGGGGGGGGGGGGTCAGAGATGTTTACAAACCCGCACCTATTTCACTACCTGATTTTACAGTTGTTGAAATACATACATTTATCTTCACAAAATTTTTTGCTTTGCTCTGCATGTGTGTGCATGCATGTGTGGTGTGGTGTGTGTGTGTGTGTGTGTGTGTGTGTGTGTGTGTGTGTGTGTGTGTGTGTGTGTGTTACTCACGCTGTACGGTTTCTCCCCTGTGTGAATGCGCAGGTGGCTCTTCAGTGTCTGCAGGTGACGGAAACGTGTTCCGCAGGTGTGGCACGGGTATGGCTTCTCCCCAGTGTGAATAAGAACGTGAGCACGCAGGTGAGCAACCTGACACACACACACACACATACACACACACACACACACACACACACACACACACACACACACACACACACACACCTGTGAGTAATCAGGTAGTGTAAGCCTAAACAGATTTTTACTGAATCCCTATGTGCAACAGGTCTCTCTTACAGCATGTGTTTTCTTCATGGCTGTTATCCACTACAGCATCTCACAATATTAAAACCTTACACATATTGTGAATTAAACCTCAAAAATGTAACAGTACCTGGACGAACCGAGCCCCACAGGTGTCACAGCGATAGGGCTTCTCCCCTGAGTGGATGCGGGAATGGGTCTTCAGATTAGCTGGCCGGTTAAACTGAGCTCCACACACGTTACAGCGGTATGGCTTATCTCCTAGAGGTAAATTCATATGTGTGAAAACAGACGAAAGTATGTATGTGAAGTGTAGAATGTGATAGATATAAGATTTTAAATGACTTTATGTAGGTGTTTACTTAATTTTTAACCTTGAGCACGTCAGAGGAATAATTGCATTACCTGTACAGGTAGGCTTTGTACTCCCTTGGTTTCCAGAGTAACAGATGACAGGGGAATGGTTCTCAACCTTGACAGG
This sequence comes from Brachyhypopomus gauderio, assembly GCF_052324685.1. NCBI lineage: Eukaryota > Metazoa > Chordata > Actinopteri > Gymnotiformes > Hypopomidae > Brachyhypopomus > Brachyhypopomus gauderio. Next base: position 2,059,056 of record NW_027506877.1, on the reverse strand, counting down.
AATCTTCCCAAAGGCACGAGAATTCTGTTGGGCTGCGTCTAGCACAACAGGGCAGGAGTTCTGATACAAAGAGCAAAACCCTGTGGAAAAACACGCAGATTACAGTCTATGCTGTTGTGTTCACATTTTGAATGAACACAGCACAGTCATGAATTAATGACTGAGATGAGATTAAAACTCCTCATGCAGTTAGCAGTCTTCATATCGCAAATTCATCTCATGTGAGAGGAAAACTGCTAAAGGTGTGCTGACCTGTGGCGTTTCTGGCTGCCGTAGTCACCGGTCCCTTGTAAGCGTCCGCCGCTTGCGGTGAGAGTCGAGGGTGGGAAGTGTAGGGTATTTGTGAACGAGGGGTATCATGGACCGAGGACACGCCTTTCCTGCATAAAGGAGAACAATCACTAAACGTTTCACTTGCAATTAATGTTAAAACATAGCATCCGATGCCTATCAGACAACATAAGATTAGAAATAAGTTCAAACATAAGTTTAAAATTCTATATAGGAGTTTGATGTTACATGTATTAAAAGAGAGTTACAGCATATTTGCAATATAGTAAATAGGACATACATTTCATTAAGAATAGTGGTGCTTGTCCATTCCTCTTTAGGTTGTTTGGGTGTGGTATCTGTCCTATCACTGCCAGAAAGGGAGTGGCCATATTCTTTCTGCTCCTCCTCTGGTCCCTCCTCTTTAATGGGTGTGGCACACAAAGGGTTGAGGACAATATATTTGTATTTCTTCCAGTTACAGGCCTTAGGATCAGGAGTGCGCTTGGATTCTGATCGAGGCTGTAAAGATAAAATTTTCATATCAATACGGTTTCATATCAAAAGGTATGTTGGCAATCAGCCTTTATATTCTGAAATAAAAACACAGACATCCTATAGACAGCTAAAACTGATAAAGAAAACAGTCACATAGACTACATAACAGTATATGGCTTATCTCTCATTCCTATGAGAGGTACACAATAAATAAAACGTGGAAGTTTGGAGGTAACAAACCTTCAGCTTAGGGGAAAGACTGCAGCCACTGGACTCAGCTGGTGAGTTGGGTTGCCCGTTGGACTGGGAGGGGCTGTCCGGAGATGGCACACTAGGGGGCAGGGATGAAGATTCTGGCTTCTCCACTTTTAGGCTCTTAGGCCTGGGAATTGGAATCAGGCATGTCCCAGGGTCCAGTGAAGCCAAGCTCTTTTCTGGAACCCTACAAAGACACCAAGAGTGTCTGTTTACATGTACAGTAAATACATTACTTTGTGTATTATGTTAGTGTGAGTATGAACACATATTGTTTTAAAAGGTTACAGTTATTTGTACTTTGTGGGGTATTAAAAATCACCGCTTTTACATTACAAGTTTGTTCGTAAGGAATGTTCATCATTTACTCTTTACATTTTAGCCACCCCCCCCCCCCCTCCCCACTCCCCTCCCTTCCTCCCTTACCCCCTTTCACCACCTCATTTTTCCCTCTCTCTCTCTCACCTGGCTCTGGCAGGACTGGGCTCCTCAACCTCCACAGCAGGTCTTGAAAGTGAGGAGAAGGAGGATGAGAGTTGAGCTGGAGGAGGCCTACCACCAGGGGGCACTGTGGAGCTCACATGAGGACTTCTGCTTCTGGAGGCCAGCTCCACCAGGGGAGGGTTCACACAGATCCCTTCACTGTAAATCAAACAGCAGTCACTCAGTTAGTCTCACAAAGCCTGCAGCAAACGCAGATCATGCTGTACATCCCAGAATTTCAAATACTATTATGTTTTGTTTTGTTTTTTTTTTTTTCTTCTCCCCATCTCTAAATCCACCAGTGGGCCTACTGTCTCACCTGTTTTGTAAGAATGCTCGACAGGTGTCTGCAACATGTTCCATCTGCAGGTAGGTGGCAGCAGTAAACACTCCATGCACCGTGTGAGGGGTGAGAGGAAGACGGGAGGTGTACATGAAGTCCAGCAGCAGTGACACACTGCCCGCATCCAGCCCCTCCGGCAGGGACAGGGAAACCCCTCGCTCGCTAACGGCACTGGTCGTGTGGCGCGAGAACAGAGAATAGAAGAAACCACTGAGGAGTGAAAAGAGAGAGGGAGAAAAAGAGAGATTCTCACTAAGATGGTACACAGAAACACAAACAAACACTAAGATTGCATGAGGGGGAAAAGTGTATAGTATAGCAGTGAAACAAAAATGGATACAAGAATTTAACGGACTTCAAAATATAAAAACAAACACAATGTACTGGTCACAGGGGGTTAAGGCCTTGGCTACATAGAAAATGGTAAGAAAGATAACACTAAAAAGTGCCGCCTTCTTTTGTGAAGAAAGAAAACTACAACTGCACGTCCACCACTTTGTGGCAGGACAAATGAAAGAAAGAAAGAAAGGATGAAAGAAAAGGGGCCACAGAGAGGAGAGGAAGGAGGGCAGCGCACATGAAGGGTCTCAGGAGACTAGAAGATGACATAACCATCTTCAAACAATGAGATGCTCTGCTGAAAACAGGATCAGCAGTAGAGGAAGGAGGAAGGGGAAGATGAGGGGGGGGTTAGGGGTAGGGGGGTCAGGGGGGGTTACTGGGGACTGACCTGCAGGCGATGAGCACCGCACAGTGGGCACGCAGCTGGGCACTGCCCACCAGTAGCGTGGCATCAGTCAGGATATTGCGATGCCGAAGTTCGTTTAAGTTGAGTAGGACGTCACTGGAGTGGCGCGTGAACTCCTTCACATATCCCTGCACCTCCATCATCTGGCCAACCCCATCACGCCTAGAAGTGACCCGATATCCTTCCACCACCTGCATGGTGCTTATTGTCTGCTGGAGGAAGATTAATTAGACACTTGATAAGACAGTCTAAACAGCACTGATGGAGCAGTGTTGCATATTTATGCAAAACCAGGAACTTACCTGCTTTAGAAGAGAAGTTAGACCTGCGGTTAAAAGAGAAACTTCTAGATGGATCTGCTTGGGGAGACCAGCTCCCAACTCGTACCTGAAAATACGGAGATAAAATATCATTCAGAGACGTCATCAGTAATCAAGCACCATGTCAACTCCTTTGTTAATATCACAGTTGGTTTACTATTTTTAAAAAAAACAGTGTAAGAACATCCTGTTCTACATAAATGCAGAATAAATGCATATAACAAATCATGGTTTTCATAAGGATGCAGCAAAATAGAATATAAATCCCATTGAGACCAAAGGCTAGAATAGCATTTGACAAGGGATCATTCACATGATCATTCATCCATTCATTCATCCATTCATTAAAAAAGCAATGTCTTTTCCTAACACCACAAAATTCTAAGTAAAAAAAATCTTACTTTAACTTTATATGATCTGATAATTTGTTTCCCATTTTGATAACCAAAAATTTTCAGATTCAAACTGCGAGGAAAACAGATCATTTAATGAAAAAATCCATATTAACCAGCATAAACTCACCCCGACCAGCAGGGACGAGAGCACACACCACCACGTCTTTGTCACTCCTCTTTAGTGTTGTCAGACTCACCACACACCCAGTTCTGTGCACTCTTCTCAGATGATGCTATTTTACAACTGACCAACACAGCCGGAGGGAGGAGATCATTTATAATGTTATGCAGGAAGTTCCATGTGGCCAGGGCCGCTCATTTCCTGTGTTGTAGATGTAGTCCTTGTGATACTGACCTTGGAACAGTTGTCCCCTTCCCTAAATCCTAACATTCATCCTGACCAAAGATGCACCAAAACTGGACTCAGATCTGTGCAAAAGGATAAAATCTTTCCGGATCCTCGTTTCCCTCTTCCCCGGGAGGCCCACGCGCGCACTGGAAGCAGGGCCGGAAAAGACACCAGGCTCCAACGTGCCTCAGATATTTATAGTTGTGTATTAGGGCTTTTTGTTTGTAACCTGCCTCCAATGTAAAGTGATCACAGGAAATAGGAGTTTTTGATCTGAGGTGTGTTGTAGCCCGCATTAAGTCTTTGTTTGTTTGTGTGGATGGGTGGGTGTATGGAGAGAGATTTATGTTGTGTGTAGGGGTGTGTGAGTGCGTGTCTTGTGCGTGTGTGCGTGGGCATGTGTGCATTGTCGGAGGGTCAGAAGGTCCAATAACACTGTCCAGGAGTTCACCTAACCAAAGCAAAGCTCCACAACGCTGTCTGACTCTCTCCAGGACACAGGAAATGGCCCAGGAGGAAGTTTTTGAAAAACAAAGAGAATTGACATTAACACCCTAATCCTCCTACACCCTGCAATACATTAATATTATTATAGATATATAGATTTGTTTATGGAACAGTAATCAGTACCATTTGAGAGATACTTCAGATACTTTTCAAGGCAATATGTTCACTGTAATATAAACAATGTTTATATTATACAATGTCAGCAACATAAACAATAATCACAAACACATCACTTTGGGTGGTGCAGTATGGGAGACTGTTATTATCAGCCAAGGAAAATATTTGCCCTAGTAGGCATCTAATAGAGTCACATCTGAAGGGTTATGTTCTAAAGAATTTCACTCATTTGTTTGATTTCAACAAGCATTTGGTGTCCTCTGAAAATCGGTTAAAAATATGATATAAAACACTACCAATAAAATCATAAAGAGTATGAATGCTGATTTAGGGTTTACGTTGGTCTTTCATATCCCACTATGTGTGATATGCACGTGGCCTAACTCAGCATGTGAGATCGGTGTGCTCTCTGCAGATCCGGGTCCTGATCTCAGATGAGAAGATCGAGGTCAGCAGGTGAAGCAAGATCACAAACCCTACACACACCTCCCACAAGATTTGCCGACAGCCTCTGTCTGGCATCCTGTGACCCTCTGTGTGCGTGTGTGTGTGTGTGCGGGGCCCTTGTTATGTGTGTGAGGAAGGAAATGGGAGAGTGAAAAAAAAAATTATACAGGGTGATCCCCCTACTCTCACAAGTGAAAAACAACCTCACAGCACCTAGAGAAACGCAGCACACAGATGTGCAGGAACCATGGAACACCCTCTCAGCTCTCCCCCGCCCCCATATATCCATGATGCTTCCTGTGCAACACACACATTCACACAGAGCCAGGCATAAAACGCCCGCGCAGGACATCCGTCAGTAAGGCTAAGAGGAGAATGAGACCGGGATGTGAGGCCCTCTTAGGTCTCCAATAAGTTGAAAACACATGGGAAGTTACCTCATCTTGAGTGAGGTTCATGGAGAGGTTCTGACACACACTCACACACACCGACTCTTATTGAGTTGTTGGCAGGATTGAGGTTTTCATTCTTTCATTCATTCTTGTGCGTCATATTGAATGACAGGAGTCCTTGCTGCTTGCTATTTGCATATGGCAAGTTTTAAGGAATTTGCAGGGGTCAGACATGAGGCAGTAACCTGGGTTATCACACTTACTAATAAGAATGCTGACAATAATGCACACTCACGCTTCTTTATAACAGTTAACTTTATTAGGTAAACAACTTATAGTAGCTTTTACAGGTAAATGTTTGCAGCCTGTAATCTTTCACATTTTTCACCCTGCCAGACTGTCATAGTTCATTACAAAGTGGATTTCTTAATATGCCAATACTGTACAGCCGCAGTGTTACTTATGAAGTGGTGTTTCTACTAAAGTGGATGATGTGTTTGATGACCGAGGTCCCTTTTCAAACATTAAATAAAGAATTATTCCATAGTACAATACCATTTTTTTCATATAAGTCACAAAAATTATGTGGTACGCTTTTCTCTACCATATATATATATATATATATATATATATATATATATATATATATATATATATATATATATATATATATATATATATAGTAAGACTATTTTTATAGTAAGTGTTGTATGATTTTTGGGATATATATATATATATATATATATATATATATATATGGTAGAGAAAAGCGTACCACATAATTTTTGTGACTTATATGAAAAAAATGGTATTGTATATATATAGTAAGACTATTTTTATAGTAAGTGTTGTATGATTTTTGGGATATATATATATATATATATATATATATATATATATATATATATATATATATATATATATATAGTAAGACTATTTTTATAGTAAGTGTTGTATGATTTTTGGGTCGGGGAGGGATGTGTTGATCCTTTTTTGGAAGAGATGTGCCACTCCTGTCAGTGTTGAAAGAGCCCTGGGACTGGAACTAGACTCATTTGATTGCCAATGCAGGACACAAACTCAGCAGTCTGCAGGGCATCCTTGAAGCATATTCATTTGTTGTGATGCTAATGTGTGATAGAGGATCTAGTACTAACCTCTATGTAAATGAAAACTATGCGAGTCGGAACTACTTTTGGACTGGGGTGTCAAGTGTGTGTGATTCTTTGTACTCTTATTTGTTTTGTTGGGGACCTGACTCAATTGTGTCTTCGGTGTAAAAGGGAGAGAGGGGAGGAAAAAAAACAAAAAAAAAAAAAGAAAACAAAAAAACAGAAGGAGATGTGGGTCTAGGCGACTTCCAGGCATTGTGCGAGTAACGGAAGAGAGGGGGCGGCCGAGGAAAAGTGAGAACATTACTGAAGGAGGTTCACCAATTAGCGGAAACCGCACAGGCCGGCGCACTGGCAGCAGCACCACTGTTATCCAGAGCGGTCGTGCCTTGCCTGGCGTCTCGCAGCATGCAGCCTGGGTGGGGTGAAGCTGTCTGATCTACACCACCCCACTGCAGGCACTCCTACAACAGCCTAGGCACCTCTTATACACACACACACACACATAATTATTATTAATAATAAAATTATATATATGTATATTGTGGAGTTTAGTTTACTTTAGTTATTTTACACCATATCACCCTAAATTTAGAGAGTAAATGATGTGGTCCTGGACTAAATTAACTTTCAATTAACTAAAGTTTAGACTTAATCTATTGCTGATTGAGAAAATAGTTGCAGTCAACTACTGGTGTGCAGTCAGCATTAATAGCCCAAATACTAAGGAATGGTAAAAAATAAGCAAAAGGTTTTGCTCTGGCTGCTTGATGGCTTTTTGGGTCACTGTATAATGCTTTTTTGATTGTGTAATTATGCTAATTGTGTATATTAAAGAGTACATGTCATTACAAATCAGTAAGTCAAAAGAGCTTTTAAGGGTAAATGTAAAAAATGCAAAAAAATGAACAATGTTGTTCTTTTTCAATGATTTTAAATCCCACGTCTAATTTCATTGCAGGATCCCACTATTGCAGCTGTTGAAACAATAACTGGTCGTGATAAACTGCTTCTTCCTGCCGGAGCCCAGCGTTTTGGACATATAAGGACATATGTTGGGGCTGTCCGGTGGAGGTCTTGGTGAGGGGGGGATTGTTTGTTCTCTTTAGGAAGGTGGCAGGAGGTAGAAATGTGGAAACAAAAGCGCAAAGAAAACAATAAAGAGAAATACTGAAAAGAACCTTCCGCGGAAGTACAGATACAGAAGATATTTCATCTTTGTATGTGTGTGTGTGGGGGGGGGTCTGTCTTTCACTTGAATAGACTATTCACTGTTTCAGCACTCTCTCTCTCTTTCTCAGCTGTCTTGGAAAGTGAGAAAGGACCATGAGGAAACCCATAAATCAACCAATAACAGCTACCTTTCCAAAACTCATGAGTAATAAAGGGAGAGAGGTAGACGTGGTTAGAATTACTCACTGCAAAAGCCATAAAACTGCATTGGTTTAAGAAGTTTATCTAGATATTCTAATAAAAATGTTAACATTTTGGGTCACAGTTCTCTTTTCCTTAACCAGTGAAGTGTTATTATTAGAAGTTACTGCCACATTAAATAGCTTTTTTTTTTCTTTTTTTTTTTTTATCAAAAATGGATCTGAAGAAAAATCCCTGCTAACAATACCCTATTCACAGTGCAGTCAACAGTCACACAATTATAGGGCAGTGTTTAAGAAAACTGTGATGACAACTATATGATATTGATTTTTCTGGTTGAATCTGAGTTCACTGGTCTTTAAATAGTCATATGAAGAGCTAGGCCCACTACTACATTAATAGCACTACATGCTTGAACCCTAATAATAAGAATAAGAAAAATTCTAACAATTACAATAGGGTTCCCACACTATATACTTAAATAAGAAGAAGAAGAAGAAGAAGAAAAATTATTACATTATCCCTAAATTAGCCTATTTGTTTATATAATGTAGGCCTGTATTGATCCTGTACCTGTTAGTCTATGTCTGAGGCTTCAGTTCGATTTTCCCTCGGTGTAACCAGATGCTATCGAGATACCTTCTCTATGAATCCTTCAAGCCATACCATCGTTAATTTACTCATGAGAGGCTGATTATGCCAAGGGGTTAAATGACATCAAACGTTTCATTTGCATTAGGTGAATTTCGTGTCGTGATGCCCCATTACACCATCAGCCATAGCATATGAAAGATTTTCTGAATTAAGGTAAGCATATGTATACTTAATTTTATTGACCATGCAATGAATTAAATAAATATTCATGAGGATTATTCTTGATTAATGGGTTATGATTGGGTAGTGTTGCCTGATAATAGTGTCCAAAATCTGATTGACTGTAACCCAGAGTATGCAAATATGGGCCACTAACAGTAAAGGAATGGTAGGCTAACGTGTCTGTCAAAGATGGGTTCACTCTGCAGCTAGCTAGCTATGTATCTGCCACCCAATGTGTGTAGCGTTAGCAACTGCTAATAGTTAGCTACCCATGTAGATTTACAAGTTCGTTTTAAGAAAGAAAGTCTAAACGTCCTAGAACAGGGACATTAATCAAGTCTGGATATCTAATATCGAGAAAGCACAATGACATTAATGTGAAAAGATGTATTTTGTGAAGTTCAGTTAAGTTAGTTATGTGTAATTATCCATAACCCAGTCAAGTCCATAATTATGGTTGAAGCTTATTTGTGTGACCCAGTGTTGGAATGGATGAATTGAAGCATTCACTCAAACGTTCTCCAACAGAGACCAGCTACTTATCATATCCACTATGAGCTACTTTTAAAGTTGCTAGGTAATAATTGCAACTGGTTATCAAATGACAAAAATATATAATTGGACCAGAGAAATGTTGGTATGGACATTTCGGTCAGAAATGGCACAGGACGGCGAACTGCAGATAAACAACAAGTGGTACACATATTTACATAAATGTAAATAAATGTAAATGTTAATATGGCCGGCGCGTTACCAAAGTAGTTTGTTAAATTTCACTTTAAACTGACTGGTGGGCATTACCTGGCAACCGGGAGCGGACCGCCCTTATTGTTATTTCCGTCCGCTTTATAGCTTCCTCATTTCTCCTATTGGTTAGTTCAGACAAAGGGTCCTAATGCACTTGAACTAGCTAATGAAAATTAGCGTAGGAACCAAAGAAAATACAATGACCATGAAAATGCTTGAAATATGAAAAATGTAATATGAATATATATTTAATCATTTTTAAGTTGATTGAATGTTTATAAATAAATGTTTTTTCGGGTTGTGAACTTCTAGCTTTGATTTTCCTCTTATAAGATATAACTCAATCCATCCATGTGGCAGGTGAAAGGGGGGATGTGGAGAGACCTGGAACAGAACACTGGCACGTGAAGCACGAGAGGCCCGCATGTCAAAGAAATAACAAATGCTAACCACTTCTGGCAGATATATATTTAAGAGATATATCAGAGACATGTCGAATATTTAAGCGCATTACAAAGATGATGCGTTTCACTTTTGTCTGGCATGTGGCACTCATCTGGCACCCCGAAAAAGGGCAAGTATTGGTATTTTGGGTCGCTTGTACTTTAAGAGGGTCTGCAAATATCGCTCAAATAAAATGTAACTTTATCCTGTGTTCCGTGTGCAGATGGTTTGAAGTAGACACGACGACACACTTGTTTTGATTTTCAAGCATTACGACGACGCGCCAGTTTAAATTCTCAAATGTGCTTAGATGTCGAAAAAAAATGACAATAGATAAAAATATTTTGTATTAGATATCCTTCTCACACTCCACCGCATCGAGATTGCCACGTGCATTACGTTTGTTTTCTCTGAGACAAGGATACAGAGATCATGTAATTGCATTCACAGTTCAGGGTACCTCCGTGCACAGTAGGAACTAGGTAGTGACTAGGCCACCTCGGGTAGACGAAACGTTTTTTTTATTATCATCATAGTCTCACCTATGAATTAGGACACGCGCCATCTGTCATTCCAATATGGGACCGGGCTGGCCGACAGAGCGCGAGCGCCTCGCGTCTCCACGCTCCGAAACGACCTTACGTCACGCGCCTGCACCGCGGGGCCTGTGTCGCACGTAGGACCCACGGAAAAGTAGGTTTCACGGGAATTAAAACCCCACGCCGAACGCGAAAGTATCCTTCTCTAAAAAAAAGTTCGTTTTACGCCGCTGCACGCCAAATGGAGGAGAAATAGCGAAGGCCGTTCGTCCGTGAGCGCGAGGGGCGGTGTGGAGAAAAAACGGAGCCGCGCATATCTGGCGTTAGTTGTGCAGCTAGTAGCGTGTGCATTCGGGCGAACTAACTTTAACGGTAACCTTAAACTACCGCCGTTGTGGTTCGGCGAGAAAGTTGATCAGCTGTTTTTCCAATGTTTGCATTTAAATCGTGTAAATGTCGTGCTTTGGTTCGACACGAGTGCTAGAAGTGCGGTTACGAAAAAGCTGGAGCCGCAGACTTTTACGCCACTCGCTGACATGTTAATCTAGCTGCCAGATTTATAGTTGGGTGACCGGTGTAACGGAAAGCAGAGGCGGCGTTGTGGTCGCTTGTTTCAAAAGCCAAACCTAAACTGTGTTTCATTTCGCAGATGAGACTCTGATCGGTCCAGCTGTAAGACGTGCTGGGATTAGACATCGTTTTGAAGAGGTACGGACGTCGTCGCTCTCTCTGTTCCCGATTTCTCCTGCACGGCCGACCGCGTCCCCGGTACCTCGGGTTAGCTAGCGGGTTCGGTTCGCTGTGGTGCGAAGATCGAGTAGTTTTTACCCTCTCTAAAGAGACTGATTTGGGACCGCAGACTGCAGCGCTCCCCCACCCCACCACCACCACCACCACCACCACCACCACCCCGTACGTGGTGAAGCAGCAGACCACACTTCCGCCAAAGAGTCGCTCTCTCTGCCACACGTTTTGGAAAGTGCACAGATGATCTGCTGGCGTCTTGTGGAACCCACTAACCCACAAATTCGCCACCGCAGTTTCTGAATTACGGCCCAGCAGTCCTCGGCTTTGAGTATGCGCCCCAACGGGTTCAGATATACACCAAGTCGGCACTGTCACGCAAACTTAAAGACGTTTGATCGCCAGAATTGTGCAGCGCAAGTGATCTGTTCGTCTTTGCTGTTGCGTTTCAGGTGTCTTAGAAAACATATTAAACATATTATCACGGATATTGAATGTAGAGGTGTCAGTTGCTGGTGTTTTTATATTGCAAGTTAGGCCACGTTTCCCCAATAACTATCTTATTTGAAGTCAGCTTTGTTGTTGAACTATCCAGTATTTTGTGCTTGACTGACCATTGTGCGGTGTGCATTGTGATTGTCCAGATGGATCAACACAAAACGATAATTACACATTTCCTACATTATTCTCATAGAGAAGTTTGTACACAAAGGGTCAGGTCTAAATATTTAAGACAATGGCTATTGTGCCATTAGAGATCAGGAGGAACTTTGCACCTGTGGGAATTGTGTGTGTGTGTGTGAATGTGAGTGAGTGAGGGAGAGAGAGACTGAGACTGTTTTGCTTGTGGACCCCTGGAATTCCCCTTATAGTTGAAAATGGTCCCCTTTCCTGCTTTTTTTTATTATTTACATTGAGCCTGTTGTTGTAGGACCCATAAGTTACCATGGGAAACCAAAAATGGAGCATCCTCTAGTTTCCATGGGTAACCACTTGCTTACATCCTAGTACCAATGATGTTGGTTGATGTTTTTTTTATTTTGTGAGGGATTAGATAAATGATTAGGTCTAAAGGGATAATCATCCGTTTTTGGATTGTACTCATACATAACATGTTCTTGGTTTCTCTATCTTTCTCAAATCATAGCCACTTAAAATACAAGCTCGTAATCACTATCAAACCTTTAGCCAAGTTTAAAATGCTGTAGAAAATGTTCATTTTCATTCTCTGAACCCAGAAAACATAAACCATGCTTTACTTTGCTAGTGGAAGCCCATTATGTCTGGCCCTACATGGCTGCCTCCGAGGACTCTGGGTAGCCCAGAGAGACCTGCAGCGCAGATGTCTCACACTGGGGCTGCCTTCTACAGACTGCCCAAAAAGGGCCCACCTGACCAGAGGCCCAAATATGGTGTATATGATCAAAATGGAGCAACAGGTGGAAACAGTGTACCTGCAAGGTACATAGCCACTGCACCGCCAGGTGAGAGTGCTTTTAGGCCCAGCGTACGTTTGCCCTGTGTACGTTTCCAGACTTCTGCAGACTTGGGTCGGCGACAGCCTTACTAAATCCATAACAATGTAAACAAGAGTAACAGTGATGGCTGTGTTGCTTCCGGGGGATCATATTTTGGTGTCGATGTAACCCGTGGAAACGATGAAGTATGTGCTGTCACCAGATAATGTTCGGAGGAGTATTTTAACACGTTCTATACAGTTGAGTGATTTGATTATAAATGTTTCTTGGTGTGTTTGGTATGTCTCCTGTTCTTTGTCCCTACCAGCATTTCTGTGAAAGGCAAATCACGAACACAAAACCCCTACCGTTGTATCACTCAGAGATCTTCAGGGTTTACACTTTTTTTTTTTACAAACAATTATGTATAATCCAATGACGGCTTGAACAGAGGGTCAACTGAGGAGGAACATGTCTGGCTGATAAAATGACGTGCAGTGTGGCAAGTGCTCAGCTATAAAACGAAGTCCTTTTTTGGTTGTGTGTGTGTGTGTGTGGTTATTTAGGTGGCAGTATGCACCACCAACTTCAGGATGACTATTCTGGTGCCTCCCCGTACCACCCACTCTCCCCCAAATCAGGAGAGCACTACTACCCCCCTGGGAACGGGCCCAAAGAGGAGCACCCCTCTTGGAACCCACACATGTCCGGCTACGATCAACACGTGAGTCGTCCTCAACTTGCAGAGTTTTGGTGTTGGCGCAGCCTTTTAGAAAGAACGTCATTGACTTCTGCTGTTGAATTTCGGGGGAACGTTTGACCTTGCTGTTTTGTTTTATTTTAGCGAATCGGTTCTTTTAACATGAGTAGGAAGGTCATGCTAGATGGAGACATTCTTTCTGGGTCCTGAAAATCATTACTACTACTAATATTTACTTAACTGTATATTAAAAAGAACCATGAAGGAAGTGGGTCCAAAGCCTTTGCATGCTCCCATATATACATCCTATGTTCTGATGGTATAAAACAAAGCAACAATAGGAGTGATTGAACGTATCCTGCTGAGTTCAGCTTCTGGCCATTTGGCAACATGTCCACTTTGTTTGACCGCCTGCACCCATGTTCTTGTGGCAGGTTCGTGGCTCTGATAAACACCTCTCGAGCATTGATGCAGAGATAGACTCTCTGACCTGCATGCTGGCTGACCTGGACAGTCACCCTTCGAACTCAAGCGCACAGGTGCTCTAGAAACTCTCTTAAGGATAACCTTTTTCCCCCATGTTGGCTCTGAAAACTTGCATGTTGCTTTATAATCTTTTGAGTATATAATGACTAGGGAGAGCAAAACTGGACAAAAATATATAGAAGAGTAGAAGTGCGGTATAACGAGGTTATAGTCTTCACTTGCGTTGGAATAATATGACCATTGTTGTTCATTACTCTGTTGTGGCATTTGTAATTTAATGTTTTCAAATGTCATGTTTGTGGGCTAAGAAGCTGAGGTACATGAATGAACAGATGTAAAGTCTCTTGAGAGTGAATTTCTGATGAGCTGCTCATTCTTGTCTTGTCATAGCTGTATGACAACGTGCCTTACAACAAGCACCTCACCAGCGAACGCTACAAGCCCTCCTCCTTGACCCAGACGGGGCCGTCGTCCCAGTCCAGACCCACCATGGGCTACCCCCCTCACCCCCAGAGTCAGTACCATCCTGCTGCACATTTCGCCTCCACTCCCCAGCCTGATTACAGCTACGCGCCCCCGTCCTCTGGCTACAAACCGTACCCTCAGCCGGTGCCTGCCTCATACACCACTGCCTCCACGCCGACCGGCCCGCGCTTCAGCGTCCAGGTTAAGACCGCCCAGCCTGTCACCTACTCCCAGAGCGGACGACGGGCGGAGCAGGCCTATACCCCACCCCCTCCCCGCCAGCATGCCTCCCGCCCTGCCCCACAAGATCACCCACATTACCCAGAAGCGCAGGGGTGGTACCCGCCACCACCACCTCCAGCCCAGGAGGCCCATGGAGATCCAGCGGCATATAAGGGCCCTTCGGTGGGAGTCCAGGCACCATCCAGGATTCAGGGACTGCCTGGGAAAAAAGGGCAAGAACAGGGGGCAACATACCAGCCGAGTAAGGTGAGGTATCCCCAGAAGATGAGATGCTTTTCATTGTGCTTTACGTTAACTCTCTGAAGACATTATTTAATAAGGATCTTTTTGTTCGTTCATATCACACAAAAGACAGCAGACAACCATAATCACAGGTTAGACATCCATGCTCAGGTATCTGAGTTGTATTATGATCTAGGGTAGTCTTTGTAGTGTAATTAGAATCTGATGAGTTGAATATAAAAGCGCCAGAATACTGTTTGTTAAAATTTGCTAGCTCATTGTTGCTTTTGGTGTGTTTGACCACCAGGGGCCAGTGTCGAGACCAGAAGAGGAATTAGATCGGCTCACTAAGAAGTTGGTGTATGACATGAATCATCCCCCCACAGAGGAATATTTTGGTGAGTGTCTTTCACACCCTTAAAAAAAATGTTTGTTACTTCAGTCACAAAAACATAAACTTGCTCATGAGGAGCAGAGTGTTTAATTAAAGGCTCTTGTTCCTCCCCCTCCGTCAGGCCGCTGTGCGAGGTGTGGGGATAATGTAGTAGGTGATGGTAGTGGCTGCATTGCGATGGAGCAAGTGTTCCACGTGGAGTGTTTCACGTGCATCACGTGCCATGCCTGTCTCAGAGGCCAGCCTTTCTATGCACTGGACAAGAAGAGCTACTGTGAGAGCTGTTACATCGTGAGTCTCCTGGCTGACCTTTGTTTGTTTGTTTTTGTGTTGCTTTCTTATGTCCCTTACTTTCTTTTCCTTTCCGTTGTGCTGTTTTCCGGTATAACTTTTACAGCGTTTTACATTAATTTCTGTCATAGTTTCTAATGACCACGTACAGTCTCGTTAGTGACTCTCTTGGTGCCCTTCCTCGTTTCTTCGCGTGCGTCTGCAGAGCACGCTGGAGCGCTGCTCTAAGTGCTCCAGCCCCATCCTGGACCGTATCCTGCGTGCGATGGGGAAGGCCTACCACCCGCGCTGCTTCACCTGCGTGGTGTGTGGCTGCTGCCTGGATGGGGTGCCCTTCACCGTGGACGCCACCTCGCAGATCCACTGCATCGAGGACTTCCACAGGTGACCGCGGTGGCTCTGAAGGTTTAGGGTTCTGTGGGTTTGAGTAGAAAACGAAGGTGCTTTTAACAAAAAATCACATTTATGAAGAGCACAGATTCCTTTTAGTTATAGTTGAGTATATGTAGACCCAATGAGAGATGTTTTAGTGGGATTGTAATGCAAGTTGCAAGTATCTTTTACACCTGTTTAGATCAAGAAGGGTAAGCTTGTATGACAGGGTGTTTAAAAACAGTTCTAAACACTTTCTCTACTTCCTGTGTGGGCAGGAAGTTTGCCCCACGTTGCTCTGTTTGCGCCCAGCCCATCATGCCTGAGGCCGGCCAGGAGGAGACTGTGAGGATCGTGGCTCTGGATCGCAGTTTCCATGTCAACTGCTACGTTTGTGAGGTACGCCCATACAAACCGCCGATGAAGTTCTTGGTGAGATCTGTGCTTCTTTTACTCTACGAAAGCTTACACGCTAGCTGAGTTACATGCACGCCTTCCAAAGGCATGTCAACAAGCAGTGAAACATCTCTGGGCATCTCTGGGTTTATTTCAGGAGTGTGGCTTACTTCTCTCGTCTGAGGGAGAGGGCCGGGGATGCTACCCTCTGGATGGCCATATTCTGTGCAAGACCTGCAGCGCTCGGCGAATCCAAGACCTCTCAGCCAAAATCTCCACTGACTGCTAACGGTCTCCTCCTGTCATGTTTCACCCCCCTTTTCCGCACCCTCTTATCCCGTGTGGTTTGGGGGGGGGGGGGGGGGGGGGGGGGGGGGGCTGTTTGCTGTAAGGGTTATTCATACAGATGCTCTGCCATTGTCAAACTACCCTATATTTCCTAACATTATATAAAGCAAATCATATAAAGGACAGCTGAATTTCTCATTCTCAGGGTTATAATTAAAAAGAGCCATGAATAAGATTGAAATCTTTTTACATGTGCCGTTTTAAATGGTCAGATAGTATTCTCCTCTGTCATGAAACAGATGGGGAGTTGGACGGTGGATATAAATTCATCTTGAAGTGTCCTGGGTGGAAATTGTGGGAGGGGGTGTGTGTTTGTGTGTGCACGCGCATGCCTGTGTGGGTTTACACACATGCATAGCTGTTAGTTCATGTGTGTTGCTCACTATACAGGGTTAGGGCTTCATCAGGGTACATTTGTACATTATAGCAAAGACTCACTACTGCTCAAAATCTGTATTACAGACCTTTATTGATTTTGTCTTGAATCTTGAATTTTAAAATCAAAACAGTAGTCATTGAAATAAGGAGCTGCATCGTTCTGTTTATTGTCTTTTGACTTTATTCTGCACATCCGTTAATTCAGATATTTGTCAGTAGTGGGTTCATCGACTGTTCTGGAATCTTTAGGCTTCACGTAATGTTTTGCTCACTCAGTTATAAAAAATTATCCCCTTAGATTCGCTGCTCTCAACAGAGTGCCTGTTATTTGTGAACACTAATGTCTGACGTACCCTGTTGGGATCAGCAGGACATGTTCAACATATCAGTGATTGAATAATTGTTACACTTAGCTTTGCCATTATCCTCAATAGATATCGCAACCATTTCTGCGTACCTAAGACTTAACCTTGATGCTTGATAATTATGGTGGTTAGATATATTAATGCCAGCATTTTCTCTTTATGCTGTGATCACTGTGCTGAAAAGAAGTGGATGTGTTCTTGGTCAGGTTCTTTGTGTATGTGAGATTAGCTTCTAACAAAGTCCTAACCTTGACCATCATCTTACGAGTGTGCCGTGTTCGAACACGGCTAAATGAAGGAGTTGTGTGTAAGATACGAGTGTGTGAAACGTAGTGCATATGAGTGCCCTCGTTTAGATCATGCAGGGTGATGTGATCATGATGTAATATGATGTAACATGATGTGATCATGATGTAAACTTGCTCTGAGGAAAAGGATTTGACGGTGACCTGTAGTATATAGTGAGGGAAATGTTAAGATTTTGCTGTAGTAAGTGGAACGATACAGAGGTAGACGTCCTAGAGCTCAGTTACCACGGAAATTAAGGGAAAGAGTAATTTGAACTTTCATTTTGGACCATCTGAGAAATTGGGTATATACAAAGTGTGGTCCAGCATTAAAACAACATGGCACATTTTGATTTATGATTGTATGTTATATGAGTATTTACATGCAGAAGATAATTGAATGTTTGTAAAAAAAAAAAAAAAAAGTTAATGCTGGCTGTTCCTTCACTCCTCAACCAATATATTGCAGGTTGGTAGTAGGATCCCGTTTGCTTTGTTTATCCAGCGTAGAGAAGGGTGTAGCGGGTCTTTTCTCACCACTCCCTTTATTACTGGTGGTCTTGTTTCCCTCCCAGTATGCCTTTAATGTTACAAAAGTGTTGATCGAGATGTTCAGGGGTTTTTTTTTTTGTTGTTTCTTTTTTCTTGTGCTGTTTTATTTTGGGTATGATTGAAACTCATTATCTGTCATAAATAACCTATAGGTCTGTTTAAATAATCTATAGGGCTACAACTTTGACACTGCAACTGAAATGTATGAGTCTGCAGAGTGAGTGAAAAGACTAGTACTAATATACACTGTTCATATGGGGGAAAACTAAAAACATTTTTGGGCGAAAAGGTTTTTTTGTTGTTATTATTTATTGATTTAGAAATTTGTGCTCAATGTTTTTTTTCTGTTATTGACATGTTCTGCCTACACTTTGGATTCCTCTGTTACTGAGGATCTACTTACTCCCTCAGGTGTAATGCGAGACACTTTCATTACTCTGTGGGTGTTTTTGTAGCCTACTTTTTTTTCCTATGCCACTGTGTAATAATGATCCTGCAGTTTTAGCCTTGCTAATGGATAATAACATCAGTTCTTATTGCTTTGGAACATAATATTGTTTTATTGCAATTGATGAATTGTAAAATTGGCACACATGCCTAATGAAGACCAGTTGGTGTAAAGGAGGGTGTACGTGCTATTCTGTGATCGTGATTCCAGGGGTAGCCTAAATTCCCACAAGCCATACACACACACACACACACACACACACACACACACACACACAAATATTGTGCCTGTAGATGTATAGCAAATATTCCAATTGATTGTCTTTTAACGGTGAGATTTTTATTCACTTGCAACATCGTCAGCTTTCCAACATGAGCTGAATGTTTGAAATTTAATCACAGCTTTAGCTTTAAATATTAACTAGATAAGTCTGGGGAAGTTCATACCATCATGTTTATTTGAAGTCCATTTGAAGTAACAACGGCACTCCAATACAACCACAGATACAGCGCACTGTTTGCTAATAAATATATATTAGCCTTTTCAAATACACTTCCATAAGTGTGAGTTGGCAGAGCTAACACTAAAATAATTAATTCACTCCTATAAAAAGGACCGCCAACATTTACAGAAATCGTAGTGCCCAATATATGCTAGAGAATAAAAACACAAAAGTCCTATCTAACTCGTTCTAAAAAAAATGTTGAAGGCAAGGGCTGAACGATAGACGAAAATACATCGTGCTACGGTCTAGCTAACAGGAGGTGAACGTCTTCCAGAAAAAATTCCGGCATCCGGCTTTCCGTTCTCGCTGCGATAAGGGAAGCTGTCGTACGACCTCGTTCCGCAGATCCAGCCCGTCTTCCACAGAGAGCACGTCGCTCTCGCGCGGAACCGCCAGCTCAGAAAGAATCTTCAGCAGGACATCGCGCGATATGTCCTAAGAAGACAAACGGATTGGTTTTCTATTGATTGAATGAGACGACAAAGCCTAAAATGTACAGTATAGACTGCTTTAGGCATTGTCAGCTAATTTTCTAGAATATGTATATTATTGCAACAAGTCAGTACATGTTTATATAAGTTTATATAATAATTGGTGTATAACCAAAAAAGTTTTTATTACAAGATGTTGATTACAAGGTGTTGATTTGTTAATTGAAACATAACATTAAATGAAACATTAAATGTTATCATTTATAATTGTATAATTTATATAGATTGGTTTGTTATATAACATATTAAACACGTTAATGAGAATTCATTAACTTTAAGTTGTACATGTGACAACGGACACAAAAGGCATGTCTTTAATATCACATCTGAAAGGAAAACATAATTTCACATATGAAATTTATTGGGGGAAATCAAGATCCAAGTTTTATTGCTTTAAAAAAATCAGCCCAGTTGCATTTTCAGTGCATTTACTTTTTCTTAATAAACCAAGCAGCAAACATATGCAAATGCCATCATAAAGAAAATGACTAAATTAAACAAAACACAATTCTCACCTCACTCCCTCTGATGTCTGCTTCCTTCTGGAACAGCGGGGCCAGCATTTCTCTTTGTCTGGGTGCTGCACTGATGCTACTCCCCAAAACAAGGAGGGACAGAGTCAGCATCACCACCTGCAAGTAAGAACGCATCCTGTTGTATGTGGCACAAACACACCTGTAACCTCACCTGGCCGATAGATAACTGACTGAAGTGGCTGGCCGGCAGCGAAAGGTTATATATAAGTCCAATATAGGTGGGTGTTTGACAGATGCTATTGGTCGAGGATGGGAACACGTAAGAGGACGGACGTAGTGCGGTGGTCGTGGTTATGTATACTAGGTGTTGTTAGTTTGGGTGTGTTTGTGTGCATTTGTGCATGACAGAAAGCTGGGTAGGTGTTTGTGTATGCTGAAATGAAAGTCAGGGTGTGTTGGGGTGGATATCTCAGTAGGGAAAATCTCTGATAAGGTCACATGGATGTGTCATCTTTGCGTCATGGCATGCGTCGTACCAATCTAATGCCTCTTCTGAGCCAACAACATCCTCCATATCTTTGAAACACATCATCTTTCATCTGCGAATTTCTAAAGAGATGCTCATAAGTCACTCGCAGACAGAAATCCTATGAACCTGCATCATTAAGCACATCCTAGCAGTGATAATAGCTGGTAAGTGAAAGAATGAACTGACACAGAACTCCGTTAAAGCCAGGAGTGTGTCACTTGTGATTAAGTGCAAAGCATTTGCATGTCTTGCTCTCCACATGAGGTCCTTGTTGCAGAAACCTGCTAATGACAAGAAGTGACTCAAATGTTAATTGGCCCGCATGCCCACTGCTCTCCCAATAACAGTTGATCCTGTACATTTGCCAGCTCACACAACAGAGGAGTGTGTGCTCACATTCGGTTCGGTCCATAAGTATTTAGACAGTGACAAATGAAGACACAATCTTCATAATTTTGCTGCTGTACACAATTACAACAAATGTGAAATGAAGGGATTAAGATGTAACTGAAGTATAGATGTCCAGCTGTAGTTAGAGGGGGTTTTTACGAAAACATCACATCAACTGTTAAGGAATTGCACAGTCCCTCCACTTTCACAGGCTCAAACACAACTGGACAAACTAACGACTATAAATACAAAGACTACTTTTAATACATGGATGCAAATCTTTTGCAGTCAATGACTATCTGAAACCTGGAATCCACAGTCATCACCAAATGCTGAGGTTCCTGCCTTGAGACGCTTTGGCAGACCTTTACAGCAGCCGTCTTCTGCTCCTGTTCCTTTGTGGTTCTTTCTGCCTATAGTTTTGTCTTGAGAAAGTGGAAAGAATGTTCAATTATGTTGAGGTCAGGTGACAGACTGCCATTTAAGAAATAGAATGCCCTTTGCCTTAAGAAGCTCTTTGGTTGCTTTTGCTGTACGCTTTGGGTTATTATCTTTCTGTATGACTGGATCTGAACAACCTTTAATACTCAAGAATTCATCTTCCTACTTCTGTCAGCAAAAACCGCCTGTAGCTCCTAAATAATTAACACAATATGTTAAAGCCCTTGAACAACAGCTAAATCTCTACTCTTCAATTGCATCTTGATTGCCTCATTTCAAATCCATTGTAGTGGTGTAAAGATGCAAAATTACAATATTAACACCAAAAACAGTGTTCCTTTACTGAATGACTGAATTGAAAAGGTTCATATTTTATTTTGTCAAAGCATCAGTCAGATCTCAATCTTGGCTCACAGCAAGGATGTAGCGAGCCTCCGCCACCCCCCACTCCACCTTTTTCTTTTCTCACTCCACCTCTTTCTGTTCCCAAACGGACTTCTCTGATTACTCAGCCTTTCCTGTCTGGTCATTAACATTTACTAAGAGGGCACATCAAAAGCATTTTTACATGCTGGGCACCAAGTCATAGGAGTGTGTGGGCTCTATCCTACCAGAAATAATTATGCAAATTGTTGCTTAAAGCAAAATCCTAACCCTTGCTGTTTGTCTAAAATTGTCAAGGGTTTAGACATTGGTGAAGTGAAGCTTGGCCTTTTCTTTTATTATAGAGACCAAAGGTAGCTTTGCAAAGGCACACACATTCAACTGTATTGCTGGGTACTATGTTTTTTTTAAATATAATCCTAACCATAACAGTATGTCTCTATCGGAACATAGTCCCAATTTTAACTTCAGTATTCAAAAGAAAACAATCACCGTTTTTCTGAGTATTAATTGGGGGTGGGGGGCATTATAACCTGAAAGCTGTGTACAGCTGTTCTTCCTATGTGAATTAACTAAATGCCTATAAGGAATAAAAACATGAGCACCATTTTTACTACTTACTTAGTCGTTCTGAAACGCAGAACGTGGTGACTGGAATAGTTTAAACTGCTCTGAATTAGCGTGAGAAAGATGGATGAAAGATGAAACGTTGAAGCTGATAAATAGAATTTCAGTGAATGTCAATTTCAGCTAATAAAAGGTAAGAACATGAGATAAAAAATAAACCCCCAATATAACTTAAATGCAAGAATAATAAGGATACCATCCTGTGGTATTGGTATGTTACATTTCAAACCTTTAACAGTATGGTCTGTCATTTTCTTTTTGTAAGCCACTAGATGGCCTGTTCTTTCTGTTCCCCTTTGCCAGTCAGACTCAAGCGAGTGATCATTCTGCAATGACACAAACGTATTTATAATGATAAATTACGACTTGAATATTTATCATCTTCAAATAGGCTTAGTGGTCCGGCGTCATTTAGTCAGCTTTTCGTTATGCATTTATTTTAAAATATAATTTAATTTGATCACGTATTAAGCCTGTCTGGGATTTCCGCTACTAATTTTATTTTCATAAACTTAGAAAGATATTCAGAAAGATAATTGATATTTGTTAATATACAGTATAATCTTTCAAACTTATTCGAAGCTTGACCTGTTTGTTCTGTTTATGTATTTGTTAGATTTTTTCCTCCAGACTTTTACGAAAGGTTTCCGCTCCAGGGAGGAAGTTGGGTACTGTGTGTGCAACAGGAATAGCTGGCGCCTATCCTAATGTGTGTATTAGTCGTTTAGCTGGGTGTATGTTCTTAGTATTGTGGTATTTAAAATGTCGGATACATGGAGTGACATTCAGGCGCATAAAAAACAGGTGAACTCTTTGCGAGAGAGACTCCAAAGGAGAAGGAATACGACACAGCTCGGTATTGGTATGTTCCCGTGTTAGCAGCCCAGCTAGATTATCTAGCTAAAGTTAGCCATTTAGCTAGCTATATAGAAAGCTCCAAAGAATCGAGCAAACTGTTTAAATTAGTTTAAATTATGAGCGATGATAGGTTACCAACTTATATGTAATGGTTGTATAACAAATCATATGTAATTACATGTTGGTAGCTATAATAGCATGCATAGATAAATTATTAAAATGTAAAAAAAACTGTAAAGTAACAGATTAAAAACGGACAAATAAAAGTATCCTATGCAGTTGTTATTGTTATTGAAGATGCAGAAACAAGTTAGAGTAAACAGATAACACAAATACATTTGACTGCGTTTTTAGGTCTATTTGCAAGCATCATGAAGCTAAAGATAATGAGCCAGATCTCTCATTCCCTGTCTTTTCCCTCTCATCCTCTCTATCCCCTCTCTTTCTTATGCTGCTCCCCTCCCCTCACCCTATCCCCCTCTTCTCTTATTTCAGAGGTTGGAGGTGTTGATGGACCGTCCACACGTAGTGACAGCCCAGGACCAACCCTCCAAACTCCCGTTCAGGTAGAAGTGGAACGGCCCCCTGACCCTGAATTGGAGAGGAGACTTCTGGGATATCTGGCCGAACTGAGTCTGACACTTCCCACTGACTCTCTCACCATCACTAACCAGCTCAACACTGTATGTATGGGATAGGGAGGACACAAGCCACTGATATGTGATATGAAGTTTAAAACATAATACAATATATTGGAACTACTCTGATCAAATTTGTCTCTCTCTTTGTTCTTCTTGTGTTCACATTTCCCTTTCCCAGTCAGAATCACCGGTATCTCATGCTTCCATCCAGAGTCTTCTACTTAAATTTTCTGCTCAAGAATTGATCGAAGTCCGGCAGCCGACCATCACAGCCTCATGTTCCTCCTCATCCTCGTCCACCTTAGTCATTGCCGTCGATCATACCAAAGTATGGGCCATGATTGGTGGTTCTGCCACCCAGCCTCAGAGAACTGGTGTCAAAAGGAAAGGAAATGATGTCATTCACCAAAAAAGGGCTCCAGGCGCCTCCCCTTTGCTCCAGTCTCCACCTTCACCACCCAAAACATCATCCATTTCTTTGGCTTCTGCCTCTACTTCACAGCTGACAGGAACTTCAGATTGGAAGTCAGCGGGTGGGGGAGGTGGGGCAGAGAAAAAGGGGCGGAGCAATAAAGGAAAGACATCCCACTTGGACATGGAGATAGAGAGCCTTCTGAGCCAGCAGTCAACCAAGGAGCAGCAAAGCAAAAAGGTACAAAATACTATTCAGGCTACTGGATGCACGTAGACCTTATTGCAGGCAAATTGATTGTGGTGTTTGTGTGTGTGTTACAGGTGAGTAGGGAGATCCTAGAGTTACTAAACACCAGCTCGGCCCGGGAGCAGTCAATTGTGGAAAAGTTTCGCTCGCGGGGCCGAGCACAGGTGCAGGAGTTCTGTGACCATGGGACTAAGGAGGAATGTATGCGGTATGGGGACACTCCGCAACCCTGCAGCAAGCTGCATTTTAGGTGAGTCCGTCCTCTACGTGTGTGTGTGTGTGTGTGTGTGTATGTATGTATGTATCTATATATATATAAAAAAAATCTAGACTAATCTCACTGAAATCTTGAAATTAATCTAGATTAAAATGGCTCATTCAGAATATGCGTGCTACCCAAGTAATGACTAAAATTCAGTCTTTGAGATGAGATAGGGTTTCTTAATACAGAGGGTGCATTAGACCAATGCACCTATAACCTGTTTTCGGCAGCGGCGACTCTTCCACTGGGCTGCATGAGTGCTTGACCCAGCATCAGCAGCATTAGCAAACGGGTGCTTTGCGTTTAAATGGTACTTCAGACTGGTAGAACTCCTACAATAAACTAATTCCACGTTGCATGAGGTGCAAACAACTTTATTCTCGTCAATGTCTCCATAAGTAAGCTTAAAAATTAATTTTCCATGAAGCAAACCTGGCGGCTTCGTGGCTGCATCCATGTAAACACATGTGCGATTTGTTGTGGTATGGTAGTCTTTGTAATTCACAGGTTTGAAAACTCGTTCTCGCCCCCTACTGTGCAATTTGGTTAGGAATACACCCGAGCTAAACTATCAAGGTGAAAGTCATCATAGTTTGCTTGCCTATTTTGACCCAGCTCCCAACCCAACTTTAAGAATAGATTAATGGTGATGTTTTTTATATCGCCTGATAAGAGTATCACATTATCGAATGCCGGTAACGGCCCACCACTTATATATGCATGCTCTTCATCTTTTTGTTTGGGGGGGGGGGGGGAGATTCCATTAGACATATTGACACCCCCCCCCCCCCCCCCCCATGTCAACCACCCCCATTGGCTTAAATAGTCATGTTATTTTCACAGGCGAATCATAAACAAGCACACAGACGAGAGTCTTGGAGACTGTTCTTTCTTGAACACCTGCTTTCACATGGACACCTGTAAATACGTGCACTATGAGATTGATAGTCCCCCGGAGGCTGAGGGCGGGGCCTTGGGACCGCAGGCAGGTGCTACGGAGCTGGGCCTGCATGCCACAGATGCAGACAGCAATGTGGGGAAATTGTTTCCAGCTCAGGTAAGAGAGCCTCAGTGGCTTTATGGGAGGAGAAAAAAACAAATATTTAAAGTTCTCTGTTGGAATGTGTCTGTTCAGCATGTAAACTCGTTCTTTGTGGTGACCTCATGTCAGTACTCACTCAAGCTAGTGAATATAATATTATGTAGTGAAAATTGCTCACTAGACAATGATGCTGCAATTATGTCAACCTGACAACTGCACTGTAATTTTAACAGTATCCATTAATTTTACTTGAACAAATGTAATGCATCCTTGCTGAATCTATACCGCGAGTTCTCTTCATGACTTCCCCTCATGGGTTTTGCCGTCTTTTGCATCTGCTTCAGTGGATCTGCTGTGATATTCGTTACCTGGACGTGTCCATCTTGGGGAAGTTTGCCGTAGTGATGGCCGACCCTCCTTGGGATATTCACATGGAACTTCCATATGGAACACTAACAGATGACGAGATGAGGAAGCTCAACATTCCTATTCTGCAGGATGATGGTTTCCTGTTCCTGTGGGTCACTGGAAGGTATTGATAAGGTCCACTGTTTGACTGATAGGCAGCTCCACCTCAGAGTCATAAGTCATGCACACATTTTTAGATGTTGAAATCTAAACCTAGTGATGTTTTCAAAAGTGCAGCTAAGCTATTTGTGTTGGGTATCTGGATATAAAAGTAGTTAGCTAAAGTATATATTTTAATTTACATCTACCTTGGATGACTCAATGATATGAATCATATCTAAGGTTCCACTTCAGCATTTCTCATGTAGCAGGTTACATACTTTGTTTAAAAACATTTGTATTGTTTAAATATTCACATTGGTCTAGTTTCTGTACTTGTAGAAATGTGGTCCTGGAAGATTTTTTGCTTTGAAGGCCAGTATTTTCCCCCAAAATTGAGGCAATATAAATATTTGTTTGCATTATAAAAATCTATCAATAAACAGGTCATTGATATATCTGATTATTCAGGAAGAGCCTTAGTCAAAAACACACGCTTGAGACCTTCCAAAATTTTGCTGGAATTTGCTATTCCTGTTGACATTTTCATATTGTCATTTACAGAGCTATGGAGCTTGGGAGAGAGTGTCTTAGTCTCTGGGGGTAAGTGTGTGTCTATATGGGAAGAAATGTTTTCTCTCTGTTGAAATTCCGTAGAACTTTATAGCTTTGTTTCTTTCATTTTGATTTTTACTCTCTCTGCATGTCTCTCTGGGCTCAGTTATGAGCGTGTGGATGAAATCATCTGGGTGAAGACCAACCAGCTTCAGAGGATCATTCGTACTGGGAGGACTGGACACTGGCTGAACCATGGCAAAGAACACTGCCTGGTGCGTGTGTGTTTGTGTGTGCGTGCCTCTCCAACAAATGTATTAATCTTAATACCCTCTCTCTCTCTTTTTCAGGTTGGGGTGAAAGGAAATCCCCAAGGATTCAACAGAGGTTTAGACTGTGATGTAATTGTTGCAGAGGTACTAACACAGTGGTAATCCTTTTACATATATTAGTCTGTTTGTTCTTTATTTTTGAATATGTTGGTTTTAGCCATCTCTGTGTAGCTGGAAAATTTTTTTTAATAAAGCAATGTGAATTATTTGTATAATAGGTACGTTCTACCAGTCACAAACCAGATGAGATATATGGCATGATTGAGCGGTTATCTCCTGGCACCAGAAAGATTGAACTGTTTGGGAGACCCCATAATGTCCAGCCAAACTGGTAAATGGCGTAAATGGAGATCTTGCAGTGTTTTGTTTTTCGTCTTACTTCATTGCTGCTCACTTTTGTCCTTTCTTTGGTTTCCAGGGTAACACTGGGAAATCAGCTGGACGGAATTCATTTGCTGGACCCTGATGTGGTAGCGCGCTTCAAGAAGCGCTATCCAGACGGAGTCATTTCCAAACCCAAAAACATGTGAAGGTAGCTCTGACTTAAGACATGTTATTTATAGGCTGGTTGACTCTGATCTGTGAATTTGTTTTGTATTTTTTTTTTCAATAAAATGGTAGGGAAAATATTTTTGTGGGTTGGTTTTCACTGCTTTTAGAAATCTTTTCGCCAACATATCCAAATTTGCAGTAGTGTGTACATCTAAAATGACCTTATCTGACAGTGAGAGGCATCACTTAGAAAATTATACTTCAACAATAATCTTTGAATGTTAAAAATGTTTAAAATTGTTCCGCCAAACCAAAAGAAAATGTGTACTACTGTTTTGATTTTGTTAATGAAATTTAAAATTTCTTGGTTATAATTTTATTTATTTAAAAATATATATATTAACATATAGAAATTTTATATTTGCATTAATGAAATTGTACAGTCATTGTAGATATTTATACAAAAGACAAACAGGTAGACTTGGGTTAGGAAAGTATTCAGTCAGCCCTGTTGTAAGATGATGTACCTCTGTAAGATCAGTAATCCATTTAGAATGCAAACGAGAAAAACGCTGTGGTAAATATGGAACGTTGTCTTCTGTTTAACATCTACACACACTTTGCAGCACATTTGCTCTTAGGTTGCATATTAACCAGTCAGCACTGGCTGGAAAATGGCACTTGGACAGAGATTAAAAAAAAGCTTAAAAACTGTTCTGTAAAGGTGAAAAAATAGATTAGAATGACCTCTTGCTTATTTGCAATTAGTTAGATTCTGTCCAACAAGAAAAAACATTTTTACAGTTGAAATGATATTATTAGTGTTAAGGATGAACTAATTTGCACAAAACAACCAGAAATAAGTGGACACTCGTGACCTTCAGGGCCAGTTTCTTTTAAAAATCTACACAAAAAAATGATTTCCAATGGTTGTTCACTGCAGTTTCATTTAAGACTAAACCTGATCCATGTTCATGAAACCAGCCCCAAAAAACCTTGACAGGACGGGACATACCACACCAAAGATGGTGAGTAGGACAAACTGGTGAACAAAGACAGCACTGTTTTTTCTATTGTAAACATCTCCTTCAATGTAAACATCATTCAGTGGTGATTTGGTGGTCAAAGGAAGACCTAATGACACTGCCGCCTCCATCTTGCCTCAGTGCCAACACCACCTTTCAATCGATGGGGGAGGGGCTCACAGTTCATTTTCAGGAGCTTGGCAACCAGTGAGAGTTACATGGTGTTTAATATGTGGCATCCACTTCATTGACGTTGCTGTCGATCTGGTGTCTGAGGGAGACCCGGGCCTTCTGGGAAAAAAATGCACGCTGCCCCTCCAGGTTGCCGCTGCTCCCGGTCTCACTGCTCACGGACGTGGAGGAGGACAGACGGGTCTTCTGATGATCCTCGCGCTCCTCACTCGACACCGGGGTTCCTTAAAGACACAGCTGCATTTAAACATCAGAACTACGCCAGAGCAATAACACAAAAACCTCACATCTAGCCGATAACAGATGGGCACGGTTAATCATTAACCTCTTGTTAAAAAATGTGGAGTTTAATTGAAGTTAATATATGATTTAAGGTACATGTTTATGTTTAGGGTAATATGAGGTAATAAGTACTTCACTAACTAGCTCATCTGGTCCCAGTTTTATCCCAACACCACCACTGCTGTAGCTGAAGTGTGAAGAACATGCCCACTACGTGCTCGGCTTGTGTGTGTCTGAGGCTAGTGAATACATGAGCTGTGTAACTAGTTCAGTTGAAGCTAGTTGGACTCCAAATATTTTATAAACCCCCTGTGTTTAAACGGATCTCTACTGCACATGCTGGGACATTTAGCATGTGATACAACCAATATGCGACTTAACGTGCCATGACGTGGACCTCCTACCGATCTCACGAGCGCAATGTCTGTTCTTCCATCGTCCTTTGCATCGTTTGTAGAAGGGGAAGCACAGCAGTACCTTTACACCCATGTCTCTAGATGCCGAGAAGAAGAAAACAACGCAAGAAAAATTGTTTAGAAGAATCAAGGAGGTTTATTATACCTACCTCACTACAAGTGTGAGTGGAGCCTATTTCTACATGTGACCCTAATGGGCTCCACATTAAATCTGATAAACCCATGACTTACTGATGCCCGCAACGGTGTCAAGCGTCACATCATAACGCAAATGCAGCACCATGTCAGTGTTATGGGAGTCCCTCGTACAAATTGCTTGGGATAGCCAGCATTCACAAACATGCAATATTTTCAAACATAAACCAGTTGTGCCAGTTCACTGGTTAAGTAGCATAACGAGAAAAGTGCTGACAAAATCAGTGTGACAAGAAATCCATGTCAGTACATGTTCATGATCATGGTGAGGCACTTTCACAGGGTCTGGGACTGCAACAAGGCCTCGGGTGGCAGGAATGACACACAGTTCCATTTTATCATCTTAACTTAAAAAACAAATCCCCAGCTGTCCACTCAGCTGGCTTTACTTCTCATTGCTTGTTGCAGCATGTCTTCTCTCCTGCTGGCTCCTTAACTGTAAATGCACTCCCTCTCACTCTCTCTCGGTCTCCAGCAATTCTCTTGACACCTGGTCTCTTAGTCAGAGGTGTCAATTCCAGGTTCAGAAAGTAGGATTTTGCTCAGGCTTCCTGGATTGAGTTGATTCCACTAATTTTACCTGGATTGCACTAATTAGAAAATCTAGCAAGCTTGAGGAAAATCCTGGTGAGGACTTTTGCTTTCTGAACCTGGAATTGACCCCTCTGCTCTTAGTAGGCTACCGCGAACTACACACAAGACTATCTGGTTTTAATTACCAGCAGTTCAACGTTGCCCCGCACACTCAACCACCCTCCCAATGCCACGCAAGACAATTAATCAATTCACGCATTCATGCATTCATTCATTCATTTTTTGTCTTGTAAACTGCTCAATCCAATTCATTCATTTTACTTCACTTCTGTCCCCATTATAATTCTTCTCCATTTCACCACATCTCTGTCCCTAAGAGTGATTCCCTAAGTCACCCCATATCTTAAAGTTATGAGGTAACCTCTCATAAGTCTGTCAAGTTTCTTACACTAATGAACAACAACAGGGTTGCTATGAATAAGCGTGGCAATCCTATAAAACAGAAGGACTTGCCTTACTGTTACACTGAGACTAAGCCATCTTAATGCACAACGAAATAAGGCAGCATGCGTCTGAGAGCTTTTAGTGCAACGGCTCTAGCTTCGGCTCCAGGCTTGCTGCGAGAACAAAATGTCCAAAGGATTTTCTCTGTGAACTTTCAGAATACTGAAGACCTAAAACAATAGAACACTGTAACCATGTTTATGATTTATTTCTCTCAAACAGAAATTGGAAATCTTACACATGCCCCACACATATCATTTGTAGAACTAGCACGGGAAAGTTTAGCAGTGCTATTAATTCTATTATTTTTACTAGTACAGACACAGCCAATGCAGAGTCTCCTCTGCTACAGTGGTTCTTGTGTCCCAGCTGTAATTCAGCCCAGACTCGTGCTGTGTAGTCTGTCTGGTCAGAGGTAAAGGATTGTGAGCTGCTGTTCTGAAGCAGCATTCTCTGGCGGTCCTCAGGAGGGATATAGTCCAGAACAGATGAGAGAGTGCAAGCAATATAAATCACAGCCAGGGTCTTAAAGGCTGGAAATAACCCAGTTTGCTCCCCGTCCAGTTGTAATCTTGTACCTCGAATGTCATGAGAACTTGGTTCTTTGTGGTTCTGTTTATAATTTACTTTAAAACTAGCTACAGGTAAAATATCTTTCACAAACAGAAAACCTATGTGACTGTACAAGACAGCCTGTACATGGTACTACACTACATGTTAATCTACATATTTGGCTCTGTGTGTTCTGTGCCTTTCTTAGGTTAAATAAACAAAAAAAAACCGAAGGAATTCAACTTGACATTTTCCAAGCAGTTCACCAAAGTTTACTCACAACACACTGCCGCGCCTTCTCTCCCCCGTGTATTCCTGGCCTTTTCTCAGAATATACACATGTATAAAGTATTTACTTTTGCATATTTTCGACGACTCGCATTCTGCCTTCTGTTTTTTGTCTAAGAACGCCCTGAAACATTGGCTGCCAAATGAACTGTAAAATATTATCAGAATGAGATTTTAATTAAGGGGTTTGCCACTAATATAATACAGATGTTTAAAACATTCTTGAGGTTCTTCTAAATATGAAAGCCACTTTGGTGCATACACACATCTTCGGCATGCAAGCTGAGTGGACCATTAGAATTTCTGAAGGCGATAGCTTTTACCCCTCAGTTAGGCAACACGCCAAGAACAGCAGTGAAGCTGCTGTCATTTTGAGTTAAAATAGACGAGAAAGAAATCGTATACTTACAACGAAGTTCTTTGGTTTAAGCAGATAAATAGGCCTACATAGCCTATAGTTTCTTCCATTAATATAGATTTTCATCATTTACGGCCTGAACTTGAATATTTCCTTGACTGAAGTGGAACATTTAACTAATAATAACAATTAAGACGGACTTGTAGCTGGGAGATACTCAAGGCACTAAGATAAGTGATTTGCAGTGTCCTCTATAGCCAGCAAATATTAAGGAAATATTTAACCCCGAGTCTGAAATCCCGAGTTACCTCAGCTACATAAGACAATGTGTGACCTGCAAATCATTTGGTTTCAGTAGCAGACACTTGCAAGATAACGTTGATACGATAATTATGTTAAAGGAGCAAGAATTGCGCAATTCATCCATGGCCCCATTTCTTTCGCCCCATGCACTCAGCAGCACACAGGCGTTTCTCCGATGTGCCGTACGTGACGTACAAGCTGACACGAAAAAAATTGCGTCCGTACCTGTAGCTTTTATTATCGAGCTCGGGAGATCAAACATTTTTATATGACATTCACGACACCTCCAAGTGAATTCATTCGTAGTATAAAAATAACAAGAAGTAGACGTGTTGTGTGGAAAGCATGTTATATAAAACTGTTGGCGACAAGCTGGAGCACACTAGAAAGTGGGTCAGTTCGAGACCCACGGAAAGAAAGCGAGCTTATCTAGAGTAAGTTTTATATACCTCGCGGTCTATCGGATAATTATTGGAACAAGTCACATTCATTTAATAACAGGATTTTTAAGCGAGACTATCTTTGATTAATAGGCTAAACTACAGAGACACTCCAAGTATTGCAGGTAATCAACTTTTAATCGTGTGTATTTGCTGACACGAAATATTTACACGGTCTGACGTGTATGTTACAGTGTAATCGGCAATTTGCAATATTAACTTACCAGTTACAGTAAGAAGTCCCAAAAGAAGTGAGACTGTGAAGCCGTAATGTGTTTTGTTCTTCCAGTTGAATCAAAGTCGTGTTTTTCGCGTTTTCTGAGCGTTTCAGGGTCCTTTATATTCCTGACATTTATCCCTTCACCTAACTTAATAGAAAACGAATTCTAGCAGAACACGTCGTGTGCACTGTCTGTCTCTAAAATGACAACATGCAAAGCCCTTGCAGAGCACGGGGAGCGTTAGCTTTAAATAGCCTGCCTCAGAAGCGCTCGTGCGGGTGCACGCCTCCAGCGTTCTCTCAGTGGCGCAACAAGACTCTGGCGAGCTTCCAAAAATGAACGATAAACCTCTTTACAGTCAATTCAGTACTTGTTCGACCACTTGCAAAGATAATTGTGCATAATTCTGCCTGTGCTGTTTCTTTTTTTATTTTATGGCTTAGCGGTTGTTATATTGCTACAAAACGGGCCTCGCTCCGTTTACATTTTATTATCAGTATAAAAGTCCCCACAATAGTGAATGAAGTAACAAAAATACAGAAATCCATTGAACTGATTGATGGTTCCAGGGAACCTTCTTTCATCCCTGGTTAGTGTAACTGTTGCTTGCTCTTTTAGGTCTGTGCAAGGTAATCATACTATCATAGTAACAGGAGTGTATATTTTATTTTTAGTATGAACGGACTGAGTTTTTATCACAAGCATCATACATTATTTTGATTTTACACCAATGATAAGCACTCAACAATTATTTTTTTTTACATTTTCCCAGTATACTCTGCATTACTGTAGGGACCCGATCAAAGCTGCGTATCTGAACTGGTTCAGTGTCTTGCCCTGTGTAAGATGACGGTGACTTGGGATCACTGATGCCCATTGTCTGTCTTTTGTTACTGTATCTTTTAGAGTAAACGTGGTTATTTTTGTTTTCTGGGAAGCATATCAGCATCGCTGCTACAGTGCCTAGCTAAATGAATTATGCTAAAGGAAAGCTAAAGGATTTAGTTTTTTTCTACCTAGAACCACCTTCACATGAAGTGAGTGGGTCTCATGGACATAAGTAAGAGTGCTATATTCCTATAGTTGGACTCATTCACTGAGATTTGATTGGTTATATGTAATTATGTAACAAGAGCCTATACTCCTATTGTCTTGTTATCCCAGGCTGTCAGAAGCTTTGTCACTGGGTATTTTCCAGTGGAAATTTATAGAGTTGATTCCAAAAGTAGAAATAAACTGGAATGCAGACCATGTCATTCTGGCTTGCATACCAGAATCTCTATTGATGTGATATATTTTGTGTGTCCGTCGTGTATTTAAAGCATTGTTGAGCAGAGTATTCGAAAATAGGATTTGTTCTGTGCACACATTTATGTTGGTTATGGTTAGAATTTGGTGAACAAAATCTAGTCTTAGATCACTGTAAAATAAAAGGAAATTGATTGGAATTAGTTTCCAGTTTTCCTTCTGATTACATGTAAATCTTTTTAGGTGTGGAAATTATATAAGTAGTATGTGCATAATAGTAATGCCTACAATATTAAGAGTAAGTAGATATACTTTAACAGTACTGTTACCATAAGGCCATGGTCACACTGATTAAAAGTTCTCCCTAGATCATTCTGAACTGCTGTTGTCAGTGTCTGCTGTTCTGATCTTTTCTCCCTCTGCTTCCCTTTTAATCTGCCTCGTTCACCCAGCCGTCTTCCTTAAACTTTGAAGAGCCTGATAGAGATGTGGGTAAAGGAGTTTTGGAGAGTTGTGAAGTGGGACACTCTCTCAGCGACGCACATAAGTGAGTGGGGGATGATTAACCAAGCACCGTGGGCCTTTGGTACAGAGCAACAGAGCTTAGCAGCTGCCCTTTAGTGAAGAGAAATAACTGATCTCAGATCAGTGTAAAAAAAGAGATAAACAGAGTTTGTCTTGGTTTGTGACATTTCAGTGAGTTTCAAACTAACACACTTCCTATCATTTCATACGGAATATACAAGATAACAGAAAGGTAACGTAAGCCTGTCTTCTGTTAAGGTTACACATTATTGGTGCATAGCAATAAATATGGTGGTCTTGTGCTGCTCTTGTGAGTTAATCTAAGACCATCATGTGTAATAAATTAATTAAAACAAATAATTCATACATTAAGTTTTTTGTTAACCATCAATCTTTCAAAACAGTCCTTTACATAATCAAACAACCGTTTTCCACGTTTGCCACCTGCAAAAGATTGGGCGGTAAAGAAATCACGAAATTCACGAAAGGTTCCGTTTCAGGAGGAGAACAGCGACCTGGCACTGGTATGTGAAGGCTAAAATAAGGCATGTACACTCCTGCATTACCGTTTACTGATGCAACACATGTTTACTCCCTCTTGTCAGCCAGAGCAGCGTGGCCATATTCATACACATGCGAAGCTATTACTGGCGCAGTCTAGCTCAAGTTGCCTCAGGCCAGTTTTTCTCCCTCCTTACATCCTCCCCTCCCATTTCTTCCTCCTTTGTCCCTGTTTTCCCCCTTTTCATGCACCCCTTTCACACTGCCTCACTTCTCTAAGAGATCAGTTAAGATCTCTAAGAGTTAAGACTTTTTTTTTGGTCTGTTGTCTCAGGGTTGCAGGGTCAGTATGATTTGTGCTCCAAGTATGTCTGTGTTAAATGCCTATCTTGCCAAAGCTCCGCTACCACCAGTGATGTGATGTCTGTTTTGAGGCAGACACACCCCCCCGAGAGACTTGTTTACCATGGAGAAAGTTTTGTTTGTGCACTTCCACATGGATTCATTCCAATTGTGACAGCACGTGACGTGACAGTCCAAATGCGTTACAAGCCGTTAGAAATATGCTTCGGGTGTGTTTGAAAACTCTATTTTTTTTTGTTGTTTTTTTGTTTATGACAAGAGCAGCACTTTTACATATTGAGAATGATGTGGTTTGCAAACAGCAGGGACCAATGAGTTCCATCACATTGAACCATGTCGTCTAACTGGTCTGCTCCAGTAATGTTCTTTTCTTTTCTGTTCCTTACTCCATTGTGGTGGTTTGTGTATGTTTTGCACAAAGTGTGTGTGTGCGTGCGTGTGTGTGTGCGTGCGTCCGTGCGTGTGTGCGTGCACATGTGAAATTGGCAGAGTGGTCAAACTGAATTAGTCCATTTGAGCGCATACCAACTGTCACTGGTTCTGGTGGGTTTCACCTAACCCGCAAAATGTTTTCTCCACCCCCCCCCCCCCCATCTTTTGTCTGTTCTGTCTTTTCCCCTTCACGTTCCCCTCATCCTGTTGGTGGGTGAACACATGTGATCTGCATGACAAGCAGCGGTGAATGTTTACTCTCTGGTAGTCAGTCTCTCCCTCCAGTGTCTCTCCGTGTTCTTTCTGCGCATGGCATTTGCTTTCACAGCTTATGGGAATTTCAGGGGAAATGCTTGCAACTTTTCAGAACTTTCACCTTATCTTTCAGTACTCAGTCGCCAAACGAGAGCTACCAAACTGTTGTACCTTTTTTCTGACACATGGGCCACACTAATCTAATACTTAGAGACTCAGTAAGGCCCCTTGGTTAAACAAGGGATCTACACCTGATTTGGAACAAGCCCACAATTCATTCGGTCCATGATGGCACAAGCACCGCAGCAGTCTTTTCCACATATAGTCAAAAAATGCAAGGTATGTTTGCCTTTATCAGTTAGCAGGGCTATTCCAGCAGGCTATTCAACACTGGGCAAAGTTAGGAAACAAAAATCCCATGTATTTAATAAAATGTATGTCTCGGGTCCAGGACATGTAGAATCATGTCCTGGACCCGAAAGTGTGAGAGCAGAACAAAAATGAGGGTTTCTCCAGTGTGGTGACCTAAGTTATTGACCGATTCAGACCCAGCCCTGAGATACCCTATGATCAAAGGCTCTGCACGGAGTCCTGCGTAGTCTGCCATTTTTGCTGACGCAGCATCATTTACTCAGATGTTAACCTAATACCTGATGAAACCCCTTTATTAAAGGCCAAGCCAAGATGTTTGTACAGCTGTGGATGTCACTTCTACCACGAGGGTGCCTGACCCTGCTTTCAAACAGGATTCAGCTCACACTGGCAAATAGTTGAGACACTGAGGGCACTACAAAGTCATTCCAGTAAACAGCATGCTTGAGGTGTCCACCGAAGTTCAGTGTTAATGTCTGTTATTAGAAATTCTTCCAGGGCTAAAATGATGCTGTGGTCTTGGTCTGCAGAAACCATAATAAAGACTGAAGAAGAACACACTGGAATGAGAATGTAATTTATTATGTGAACACTTGAGAACAACATTGTAATAAAACACACATGACATCCCTGTAGGTTTTACTTACCATTAACAAATAATCCATGAGCATTTCTGATGTAACTGGTTTAATAATTGATGACAATGGGATAAATAAATAGCACAGTACACAAAATTGGCTTTGACTATAGATCAGTCATATAATATTGAACTGCTTAATGTATAGAAATGTGTATATGAACATATACTTATAAAACACATGATTTGTCTATTTCTATAATACTAAGATTACTTTCAGGATACATTCATAAAAAATGCATCACTTGACAAATTAAAGGCTAGTTACTACTATAAAGCATGTGTTTTGTAACTTAATTCACCAGAATAAATTTAGTACATTGATCAAAACAATAAGAAGATGAGCAAATTGCTGCTGTCCATACAGTGAATGAACACAAATGGAAAATTTTTAAAAGATGTCTGGATTTGGAATGTTTAATTATATCTAGCTCACTAATAATATCTGTTGGTCATAATCCGCCATCATCCTGAAAAACAATGGAAACACTCGTGAGTAATTGTGACATTAGTGTTCACAGTGTATCTGGAAAATGAACTTGGACCTATAAGTTGACTTGCAAAAAGTAATATCTCATTCTTGTCCAAATCAGACATTTTCTAATGACGTCTGAAAACCCAATAATACATCTAGTGTGTAGCGTATCTAATGCCAATCTGCCTGTCGCAGTGTGTTCACATGCTCTGAGAGCACAGAGCCCAGAGAGGCACAGAGTGCACCTGAAATGCTGAAGTGCATTAGCACAGCTTCTGAAGAACCTGCTCCGTCTCTTGCTGTATAGCCATAACTCCAGAGTTTAATAGCTTGATGGCATCATGTTTCTTCCTCATATGTCACATTCCCCCTTCAGTCTATCAGTGATCAATTAATGAGCCACAGATTCCCACCAATCCATACATTCCACAAATCCCCGCCGAGCCAGTATAGATCATTGTAAAGATGACGAAGGTGTGATTCTTACGTCTTTGCTTTTTCTGCAGTCTCCGCAGAAGCAGCCCAGGCAGCCATTAATGACCTGGATGGCGAGGAGCACCACCTGCAGCATGCCCAGGCCCAGGATGATGGAGAAGAGCACAATGTGCCACAGGACCACGTTCTGCGGGAACTCACAGAGTGACCACAGAGATTTATTCACCAAGTAGCTGCTGTTCCTGTAAACGGAGCAAGGCACACGCACGCGCGCACACACACACACACACACACACACACACACACACACACACACACACACACACACACACACACACGCACGCACAAGGAAAGAGAGGGTAGCAGGGAGAGAGAGAGAGAGAGAAAGACAGAGAGAGAGAGAGAGAGAGAGAGAGAGAGAGAGGTGCTCATTAATACCTTGCTTTGCTTTAAAAATAAAGCCCTTTAAAGTGATAATGAGGATAACTTTTAGTTACATAGTCTATAAATCTGTGATCAGATGCAAAGCACTTTTGTAAGTCGCTCTGGATAAGAGCATCTGCTAAATGCCGGAAATGTAAATGTAAATAAACACTAATACAGTGTACACTTGCATGTACAATTACGGTTACATTGATGTATCCACAGAACCACCTAGAGGCCACAAAAGAATGTGCACTTATTTCATAAGCTTACCAGTCAATAAACTTGTACTCATTCACCTACTTTTAGGATATCTGCAGCAATGGAACACTCAAACATGTAGTTTAGGTGTGCATTACCCTTGGGGCATGTCCTCAAAGGGTTGCCTCCATTCCTTGTCTGCCATTTGACATTTTGGTCCTATAGCCAGTGCAGCAGATGCTACACTGGTACTGTATATGGCCCCAATCAGACCAAATGCAGAAGAAAACACAGAGCTAAGCATCTACACACACACACACACACACACACACACACACACACACACACACACACACACACACACACACACACACAATTACTGTGACAGCTCCTGAGGTTGCACTGAAAAATACATTCATAGTTCATTACTGCTACACTTACACATAAACCTAACCTTAACCTTTCCTCAAATTCTTGTAATTTGGCAAAGGAAAGCCACAAGTAGAAGTTAGATTTCTAGCCTGTAGATTAAATAAGATGCAAGTTTACTTCATGTTATTCATTTACAGGGTTAATTGACCTCAGTTATCATACTTTGTTTCCTCTTTCATGGCTACAGTTTTTTTTGTGCTGACCCATTTTTTCAATAACTACTTTGAGTTCAGCATATTTTAGTTTTTTCTTCCCTATCTCACTTGTGTGGGTTCACTCACACGGCAACGGTTCCCACAGCAACCTGTTCCACAGCAACCCTTGCCCCCAGCCCTGATAGCTGAACAGCTTGGACACAGCATCTGATGGAAACAAAGACACCTATCATTGAACACAAACATTAAATAACTTTTACAACATCATTTACAATACCTTGTTGATAGTGCTAGTAAACACATTACATTATAGACATGTCTTTATACAATAACAGATCACTACTTTATACTCTCTTATCTAATCTCATTGTGTATTTGTGTAATTTTACTTTTAGAGCATTTATCATTCCAAAGTGCAAGGCCAGTTTCCATTCCAAAGTGCATCAATGAGAAGATGCATTTGTTTCCTCTGCCAGTATTACTGAATGGCATTTTCAAAATATTAAATATTTCACCCACTATTGAGAGTCAAAATAAAAAAAATCCTTCCTCATCTCTTTCTTGTCATTTAAACCTCTGTCTTATTTACAAGCAAAATCACACTTTTAATTTAGTGAATTACTGCCAGCAGCATCCCAAAGTGGAACGACATTCTTCATTAGAAATGTATTTCACCTCAGTTGGATAAGAACTGATTTTAAAATGTCAAAGGTATGTTAATAACACTGCATTTTTAGGTTGAATTCTATATTAGAACATTGAACTTAAAACTGAGCTGTCAGGCCAGTCACTTAAATGGCTATACTAATATAATTCTAGCATTTGTCTTGATTATGTTACAGATATGTATGACTTAATATGACATCGTATTTTTTGTTCATGTTCTTGCCACTTCTATAGCATAATATTTTTGTATAATTAATTCTGAAAATAACCCCATCACATTTTATATTGTTTTTTCTGCATGAGATTGTCCAGATCCATAAAATATTATTGTGAATGACTCAGGGGATCTGTAAACTGGCATAATCTTAAAAAAAAAAAAAAAAAAAAAACACAGATACTTTATGATAAAACAATTACACATATTCTGCCTATTAAAAAAATAAAACTTAAAACAAAAATATACTACTGAACTGTTTATGAGAGTATAGAAGGAATATTAAAGAGAGTATAAAATTGCAGAAGCATGCCAGTCTAGTTTAGCTGAGGTAAATTTGATTTTGTTTCTGACAAAGAAAGAGGAAAAAGACAAAGATCTTTACAGTGCACCATTACTTACAAATAGTCCTCCGCCAAGGAGTCCTCCCATAAGCCAGACCTGTAAAGAGATCTGGTCGTTCTCCAGATGATTCCCATTGGGGAAGAAGAGTAGCAGATTGGCTATCATACACGCAAATGCAGAGGGCAGCAGGATCAAGCCCACCAGACGGGCACACTTCCCCGTACAGCACATCTTTTACAATGCAGGCCTCGTTTGTCTCACGCCAATCTTGATTGATTAGTTTCTTGTATGTGATCCTATGAACAGATCCCGACAGATCACATACAAAGTCTGGATGAAGAAACAAAAACCAACGAAACGTCCTTACACCAAACGCACAGCTACATACAGTAAAGTGAATTAGAGCTCAGTACTAAAGACCAGTTGTGCTGTTCTTAAAAACACACTGCGGGGATCTCTCCGAAACTTCCCAATGTCCTTTGATCCTTGGCCGTTTATGGTTAGATAACACGAGTACAGGTATAGCTGCATTTGCGTGTGTGTGTGTGTGTGTGTGTAGGTAGGGTGTGATAAAAAGGATACAGTAAACCTAATGCTAAGTGGTACATACTCACCACCCACTTGAATATGAATATTTACTTGTTGTGCAGATAAGGACTATAACCCAACTGTTGCCATGCACCGTTTGTGTTAGCTATCGTCATCAGTGCTCAGTTTATGACCACAGAACTTCTGTTTGCGAAACATTTGGTTGGCAACTTCCCACACACCAGAAACACTGACACATATTTAATGTTTGCTTTTCGTCATATATTCAAACTTGGTACTAGATCAATACCATGTCAGCATCAATACTGCAAACATGTGGTCAAACACTGGATTTGTGGTTTGAACTTGCCCAGTCACTGTGGTGGCCAGTATGGATCTGCTGTATAAGGAAATGCTTGGTAGCATGGTAGATATAATCCACATGTAACTGGCAACACGGAATGTGCATTAATGATGCAAATGAGATGCAGTATAGCCTTAGTGACAGGGGATGCTAATATGGATTTTACATGTTGCAGAGTGATTGGGTGTGTGGGGACAGCATTGTGGGTAAATAAAACAGTATTACCAGTGTCAGTGGGGCTAGGGTAGTGGGGCTGGATACGGCCTACGCCAATATGGGTTGATGTCTAATAAGGTTTTGTACAGGGTTGATATGCAATAATGTAATGTAATATGCAAAATGGCAAAGTTTGCATGTAAATATTCCATTCATACATGCACGTTTTGGCTCAAAATTACAAATTCACTTTCATTTACATTTGCAATGTAGTAGGCTTCTTTTTATATTTAATTTACAGATACTCGGTTGTTTTCTGAGTAGCCTAATTTCAACTAAATTATGTTTCCCAATTGTAATTAACATGTTTTATGTGATAATGCGACATCCGCGTCAAAATTATAATTAAGTGTTATTCATTTAATATGCATTTGCTACGTTTGCACTCAATGACCGCGTTTGAAATGCACTTTTCATCCTGTCCATGCTAATAAGATCCAATACGTTAAAGGGGAAACAGCGCCTCTGCAGCTCAATAATATCACACTTACTGCGCTCGGCCTGTCAAAATATCAAATGCCAAATTGCAAATCTAAATGAAAAAATTATTGAATGTGAATTAAAAATTTTTAACTATCATGTAGCTATGCCTGGACCATTTAAATGCAAATGTAGGATTACACTGCCATTTTCTGCATTACATTTTTCATTTGGGGGCTGAAATGCTTCCAAATCTGAGGGAAAAGTCTTGAGAAGTGATGTGCTTAGAGAGACTCCGTATATCTTTGACGTGACAGGAGTAAGGGCCTGCAGTTTGTCCTGGACCGTGGTACCAAAAGGATCGATATTTGTTTTGAAAACTTTACCTAAGTGAAAACTAAAGTTGCCAAATACAAAACCGAACTGTAAATCCTGTGAAGTGCCGCAGATTTACTTTGCAGCATTACCGAATGGTCTACGCTTAAAACAGCGCAGGGACGGACGAAGACAGCGAGGTAAGCGCTTACTGCAAAATAACAGAGACTAAAATGTTTATGTAAAATTGTCGAATATTATCAAAAACGTGGGTGCAAATGCGTAACTTCTATAATGCTTAATTTTTTATTCTGACAAACGGTGTATTCACAGTAATACCTTCACATGGTGCCACACATAAAGTTATTTCGGTATAGGCCTAAATTCGCCATTTTGAACAAATTGTTTAGAATTATTTTATTTCTGTCGTGATAAAGCAATATATTTTGTTGTGATTTGACTGTTTAAAAGCCTTGTTGAATTCGCAGTATGGAAATTGTTTGTACCTGTAACGTCGACCGATATGTGCGTGATTAATGTAACATTTTAGTGCTTTAGTTAGGCCACAGGCCGATGGCTGTTAAAAACTATTTTGTATTTTCATCTAATATGGCGGTCTGTTAGTAAAATGCCACTCAGTTAAAATAACCTGGTCGTTTTCTATCTGAGAAGCTGTGCTCCATTTCGGCCTTTTAATCTTTATTATACATGTTATATAATTTGTTAAACCAAAGTATAGCATGTATAACTATTTTGGTACTCTGTAGCCACTTTGTGTGTAGATGATGGCTCCTGTAGCGTGTGATTAAAACTTTGTGAGACTCAAAGACTAAAACTAGTTAGCCGTGTAGTCCGCTGTTTTGAGGAGAGTCATGAGAATATATTATCAGAGAAATACGGATATCCGTTTAACTTTAGCACGTTGAGAAGCTTTTTCCATGAGGCTGGCACTTATACTGGAATAATATGGAGCTTGGCAATCAACAAAATATGATTTTGTTGGTTTTGCGATAGCGCTAAGATAATGCAGTTTGAGACATCATAGTTACTGTAAGGGAATTTGTGGTTTACTGTCTGTGACCCTCGGTCAGAACACTTTGACATTCAATTCACTCCCTTATCTGTCTGCTCCTCGGTCAGTCTCAGTCTCTCTCTCTCTCTCTCTCAATTCAATATAGCTTTATTAGCATGACTGTATAGGGTACAGTGTTGCCAAAGCATTACAGCAATGTCTCTCTCTCTCTCTCTCTCATCGCTGCAGTCTCATTTAGGTGTGTTTTTTTAATGCGAAACGCCTTCACAGCTTGAGAAACGCGTCTCAGTCGGCTAGTTGATTCTTATTGTCAGGCATGTCGAATCTGTTTTCCTATATGAAAAGCAGATTAATGCTACAGTTGTCTCCTTAATGTAGCTTATCAATAAACGACTTCACAAGTGAATTTAGCAAACGTTAACAAGACGCACTGCATATTCAGAATCGGCGCATCATGGGAAGTGTGATTTATTTTTCTTCTTAAACGGAATCTCACCATATTGTTACAGTGTCGTTTATGAATTTGTCACTCGTAATATTACTTGTCACTCTCTTCTCTTTTGCTTTCTAAAAGAGGGTTAAAATTGACATTTTCCATTCTGATACAAGTGTGTGGTTCCTTCAACAGTAATTGAGCATGCAAGCAGACAGTTTTATATAGTGTTCAAAAGTAGACCTTTATTATTTCCCAGATATTTATTTGGGCTTTTAAACACATCTTCTAAACACAAAACCTGCAGAACATAACCTTCTGGTTATTGTTCTTGGAAAAAGTCTTTTCTGAGGTCTTGAATTCTGCTTACAGTTTTTGAAGGAGTTTTGAGAACTACATTTCAGCAGGTTGTCATCTCTGCTTGGAGAAGCTTTAGGTCTTACACATCTTTTCTTTCTGATAACTTTCTGGCAACATGAACATCACAAAGGCTTGACCTGTTCTCTTAATAGCTGATGGTGGAATAAGGATTTGTTGTACCTATAGGACTTTGTAAAGTTTAGAAAATCTGCTTTTATAAGATCAACTCTTTTGGACAGGGACTGTGTCATATTTCAATTTTTTTGGAGCAAATTTTCATTTGTCTCCCTCTGGACAGCGCTGCCTGTATATCCACTCTGCTGTAGATTATGATGGACTAGATCAGGTGTGGCTGAAATAATAGCTAAAAACAAATAATAGCTACTCCCTTAATTAAAATGCCCCGAACATATTGGATAGCTTTGAACACGTTCATGATTAGTAGTTTAAATTTCATATGAAATATTAAAATGCTTTTGTGATTTTTATGTCTGTATACAGAAGTGAATTTCCTCTGTTACCAGTTCTCCTTCCTCTCCACACAGAGGTCTCATGAATGCTTGTATTAAGGTTCTAGCAAATTTTCTGACGAATTATTTGTTGTTAGGACCATTGCAACAATAATATTTACCAATTTTGGGTGTGGGCCATTTTTCACCCAGGAGAA
Source organism: Brachyhypopomus gauderio (assembly GCF_052324685.1). Classification (NCBI taxonomy): domain Eukaryota; kingdom Metazoa; phylum Chordata; class Actinopteri; order Gymnotiformes; family Hypopomidae; genus Brachyhypopomus; species Brachyhypopomus gauderio. Next base: position 2,014,234 of record NW_027506877.1, on the reverse strand, counting down.
ACACGGACTTGAAATAGGAGGAAATATTCTTGACTTGAAATCTCTCAGAGTACCCATTCCAAACTGGCTACAGGTTTCATTCAAATGCAAATGAAATGCTTTGTCCTTGATCATGACTCAGCACAGGACTGGGTATCTAGACCACGTAGCGACTGCTGTGTACTCCCAAAATGTAAATTGGGTAAATACTTCACAGGTTCCTTTTGTACATTAAATTGGCCTAAATTGCTGTGTCCTTCAACACAGACCAGGGGGGTATTCCAGAAAGCGGGGTTAACAAACTCTAAACTTAACCCTGAACTCTGAGTTGTCTTACCCCGATCTGACATACTCAGAGTTTTCGGTTCCAAAACGGCTGATCGGAGTTAAAGTAATCGGGGTCGCTCAACTCTGAGTAGGTTGACCCAGACAGAAGCGCGTTCACGCGTAACTATAAAAGGCATTCTTAATGGAACGCAGATAAATAGGATTTATCATGGACTTAAACGCGAAAATCAGCCGAGCATCGTATTTCACACCACTGTAGCTTAGGAGTATTAAAGACTGCGTATGCAGAATATTTACATATTATTAAACGTAAATGTAATACTGCGGTAGCTGCTAGAGAAAGGCAGTCAGCATGTCAAAGAATTGCCAACAGAGTTAATGCGTGAGTGAAAATTATATTTTTATATTTAGCAGAAGGGTGCGATTATATTATTATTTTCTCCACCTTTATAATACTGTATTGAGTTTTTAAATATTTTTTAATTGAACACTTACTGATTCCAGGTCTAATCTGAGTGGTGTGAAACACACATGGCATCAGATAAAAATGAAGTATAAGAATATAGTACAAAGTGGTATGGCTGTATATAACTATATCTTATTCTTAAAATATATTCTAAAATATATTTATTTACAAGAAAAATGAAATAATGAAACATAACAGCGAATTTGACTGTAATGTATATTAAAAAGGTTACAGGGTGGGTGGTGGTGCATGATTTAATGTGGAAAGCAGTGATTGCAGATGGAGTCTCTGACAACTCCACCATCTCTGTTGTCACCCACATGCATGTAAGGTTCCTCTGTGGGCATGTCAAAGATGGTAGGCTGTCGCTCTTCCTGGATGGTTGCAATGTTGTGTAATACCACATATGCCATTATTATGTGGCACACCCTATCAGGGGTTACTCTGAGCCCCTTCAGGCACTGTAACCTGGCCTCGAGGATTCCTAGGGTCATTTAAATTCTTGCCCTGGTTTTGCTGTGGGCCTGATTGTAGCGGGACTGTGGTCCAGGTGCAGGATCTGAATAGGGAGTCATAAGGTAGGCCTATAGGACAGGCAGGGATACCCTCTGTCTCCATGAAGGAGGCCGTCATAGTGTCCTATATCACACTAGGGTTTCAATGATTTAACTATTACACTGCATTACACTGATTTAACTATTACACTGCACTACCTCAGGCCTACTCTATTCAGATTTGTTGTACAGTGTGGAATCATACACGGATCCTGGCCATCTGGCTTCAACATTTGTGATGAGGTGGGAAGCATCACATATGATCTTGATGGGGAGAACGGTCAGTTCAATTCAATTCAACTTTATTATCATTATGCTGAAACAGGGTTGTACAGCACAATGAAACACTTTTAGGCTAGGCCTCAGTGCAATTACATACTACAAAATATCACAGCAGCAATTACATACAACATAGTGCAGGACAACATAGTGCAAGACGGTCATGGTGCAAGCCAGGCAATAGACATTAAATAAGCAAGGTAAAAAAATGTAAAATAGATAACAGTATAAGGTATGAAATATAAATATATAAGTACAGTATGTACAGTGTGTGTGAGGTAGGTAAATGGGACAGGGATAAAGTGCATGGTGCCAAAGGGCTGGTGGACTGGTCTCTGGACTGGTGGCAAATCTGAGATAGTCAGGGGGAGGTAAGTCTATATATGTCCAGTTTGAGGGAAAGTGGCTGGTGGCAGTAGCTATGTTAGTTTTGTTACCATTAAAGATAAGTACATTATTCATTAAGTATTATAAAGGTTAGTACCTGTACATTAATGCTATGGATGGATTTTCTGTTTATGTAATCGCCTTCATGTTCTAATGGTGCTGGAATAGGTAGCATATGTAGGTTCCATCAATGCAGCCAACCACTCTAGGAAATCCTTAAAATGTAAATGGGATTAAGTTTGTTATATACTGCTTCTCCTTTGCTTAATTTCTTTATTGTCCGTGTGAATTAAAGACAAACGATGCTGTGGAATTCCTCTTTGATGTCCATAACTGGCTTATGCCCAGGAAACACCACAAAAATGGGCACTAGTCAATTTAATGCCAGACATAGTTTTTGGACAGACCGACATACAGTAGCTTTGCTGACAGATCCCGCATCTTCTACACTATAAAAAAAACTTCCACAAGCAAAAAACGAAGAGCGATGTATAACAATCTGGAGAGAATTTAGGGCTGATCCGCGACGTGTAATATTTGAAATGTGACGCTTAATAATTTTATTGATGTAAGTATTGGATTGTGCTGAAAAACGATAACGTTCATTAAAAAATAATCCGAAAATGATAGTATAATGATAATTTTATAAGGAGTTCCCGACGAAGAACTCAGCGAATAAACTGAGTTTCAATATCCACATGATCTTCGAGGAAAGGACACGTCATGATGACGTGTTTGTAACTCTGGGTCAGGTCCAAGTTAACCTGCCAGCGAGCAGGTTAGCTTCAGAGCACAAGTTGCTATAGTAACTGACTCCGGTTCTCTCTAAGCTCGGTTTCTGGAACGGAAAACCTCGAGTTTCCGTGAACTCTGAGTTAACTTACCCGGGTTTTCTCGCTTAACCCGCTTCTTGGAACACCCCCCTGAAGTTAGAGCTCAGTGTGTCAGTCTGGCGGACTTGAGTAGAGTCAAAAACACGATCATATTGTTTTCTTTGTTTTTCAATATCCCACTAGTATACACAGACTGTCTGACTTGATTTGTACGACGCCGGTGAAATACACAAAGTAAAGGCTCATACAACAAGGCAGGATTTATTGGTGGAGATTAACGTGAAAAGGATGGCCATGAATATTATGATTGTATATCGACATATTTGCTTAAATATTCGTATTTTATCACAACGTTTATTTTGAAAATTGTAAGGCTAGCTAGGCCTAACTTGTCCGTACCTAACGCAGCCACCCAGTAACAATAACCAGTTTGCTAAATATTTGAACTATATTAGCTACTATTCATTTGTGCAGATAAAACCTCTTCCGAATTCTTGCTGAATATATGCTGTTTTGTGTAGTTAATCGCACAGCAGCACTTTGATATTTAAGATGTTTTTTGTTTTCTCTGTATTCAAATAAACGTTCACGATGTCACTCAGTCCGCGTCACATTACTCGCCCCCGCGTGTGCTCGTGTCCGCTTAGAATGACTGTGCACGAGTGTGTTCTCTGATCATACACTGGTAGGAATATGAAATATAAGATTTTTAAACATACGGTTTAGGCTACGTGCAAGTAACATTGTTACATCGTTTCTAATATATTTTGCAAATAACCGTTCACATTCCATTGCATGTCTTGTCTGCAAATGTTACTTAGTGGCTGTGTTAAGAACAAAGTAGGCATAGCAGTATTCAGTTTTCCAAATAAACGTCGTGATGAAATAAATGCAAAGATTTAATTATCTGCGTTATATAAATGAACGTTAACGGATAAAGGTCTATGTATACCAACGCGAGTCATTTTACGTTGAATGACGTCGCTAGTAAAAGGCATACAAGACATGTTTTAAAAAGGACTTATTGGCCCATTTTGGTTTTCCCTTTCTTTTAATGTGTTTTGCACCTTGTGTATATAGACGGCCTGCAAAGTTACAAAACCCAGAGTGACCAACTCTTGTCCCAAATGAACCATTTTTCTCAGTTGTGTGGAAGACCTCGCCGGAGTTTCAGCCATGTTCTTTGTAACAAGATGAGCGCTTCCTGTTCACAGACAGCAGTGACTCGCCCTCAACGCGCAGCAGCGTCTGCAGGTCTGGAGGTTCTGTGGCCACGTCGTGAAGACGCTCACAACCGTCTGCGTTGTGAAGGAAATTTACCTGAAGAGGATAGCAGAGGGATATTCTGGTTTTATATCGACAGGTATGTTCAAATATTCGTATTTTATTATAACGCTTATCTGGAAAACTGTTAAGATGGCTAGAGAGGACTCATTTGTTCGTAGCTAACACAGCCACCCAGTAACGTTAACCAGTTTGCTAACTATATTAGCTTTTCATTTGTGCACATGAAACCTCTTCCGAATTCTTGATGAATGAAGGTTATTTTGTGTAGTTAATCGCACAACAGCACTTTGATATTTTACTCGCACCGTCGTGTCTGCTTAGTCGCGCGAGGCTGTAGGGTGTGCTGTTGTCCAAAATGGTGCTCGCGCGCTCCTGTGTGTTTGGATCATGGCGATGTGAAATATCACATTTAGTTTTAGGCTACACGTAAATAGCGTTTAAAAATAACACACAATTTTAGTTGTGTGGTCATGTCGTGAAGACGTTCACATCTTTCTGCGTTGTGAAGGAAATCTTTGCTTTTATTTATTTCCTACGCAAGGGGCACTTGCAGCTTTGTGTGACGCTACCAAAGACGGACTCGGCGAGTCTGTAAGTATTTGTGGATTTGTGAAGTTTAAAGTAAACAAGGTTTTCTAGCTACTAGTGTTGCGCGACTTCGGCTAACGGATCTTGGTGTGCTACGGTGGTTCTGTTTATCAGCAACAGGCCTCGTTTTCATTAAAAGTTCAGATGTGATCAAAATGTAGAACAGTGTTCGAGTCGAGGTGCACTTGTGGTGACAAACTCCAGGTTAATTATGCAAGCGCAAATCCCCTGTTGAGGGTCGGTAAACGGCTTGGAAACAACTAGACAGAAAAGTAGTGCGTGAAAATTAGTCGTGCTTAAAAGGTCCATCAGAGGAGGGTTCGCCTGCAGACGAATGATGATTATCATTTAAACTCTTTATTGACTTGCCATGATTTATTCTAGTTGATAACAGCGTGGTTTTGCATCATTTTCAAGCGGACGAGACGTGTAGTGGCGGAACAGCTCTGGGCGTTGGTCAAGCCGAGCAGACGTTAGGCGGAATATACAACGCAGTTACGATATCGTGTGTTTTATTTTATTCATCTTGCTTTACAGTTTGTGAATTTTAAGCTGGTTAGTGTAGCTTTTTGGAAATGTAACGAGAGAAGAGCTTATAGAAGTGAAAACACGATCGCACCCCTAATATACATGTGAGAGCGAGGGAGACGTGTGTAATTTGAAACGAGCGCCCTGAGCTCTTCATCCAAGAGGCGGGGTTAATGGTGATACTTCAACCAGCCACTAGAGGGCGTCAGACAATTGCAAATGGTGGCTTCACTTTTCACCCGCTGTCGTCCAGTGCACTTAAGTCTTTGACGCAACTGCCATTTTTTATTTGAACAAAGAATAGACTGACGTTTCTGTTGTAATGGTCGTTTACGTTTTTAAGTCAGAACAGTTTTGTGTCTAAGAAATTAAGGAGATGTACTACTCAAGAATTGCTATAAACTACTTGTATTCCGATTGGTCGACCAGCAACGTTATTAACATTTCTGAACCCTTGACTTTTCACACCCCTGCACTGCGTGTATCACAACCTTTCTCGATGAACTCATGACTGTAACTTGATCTTTGTTTAGAGTCCTTCCGTTTTCATGCGAAAACCGTGTTGCGTTGTAGAACCGTAGTGGGGATTCTCGATGCTTTGAACGGCTACCCTCTGTTCGGCGGCCGACTGGTATCGCTTCTCGGCCTTTTGGCTAAGATCAAGTGTAGTATCTGTTCTTATCAGTTTAATATCTGATACGTCCCCTACCCGGGGACCATATATTAAATTGATTTTTGGAACAGGGAGATGGAATAGGGGCTTGCTCCGTCCACTCCACGCATCGACCTGGTATTGCAGTACCTCCGGGAACGGTGCACTTCCCCCCTTTATTCTGTAAAGAAAAGTTATCAATCTTCTTAATGACGCTTTTATAACCTTTATTTTAGGTTAAGTTCCGTGTCGTTTTCTGTGTCAACGGTGCAGTATATCACATCCTTTAAATGTTATTAAAATAGTCGCTCCAATTAGGAATTTCTCTCGGCGACTGCATCCACTTTCCCTGTATTTCTGTTACCTCCAGATAATAACTGACTTTCCCTCTGGGATTAATCAAGGTCTATCTATCTATCCATCCATCTATCTATCTATCGCTCTTATTCTCACTTGTCTTCTGGCCACTGAGGGTAAAGCGGGAGGAGTTGAGCGCGTCAATTCACTAACCAAAAGCAAAGGGCAGCGCGCGTTCTGTTCCGGAAGTGCTTGGTCCATTTGCTCTCGATATTCAAGCACCATGAAAAGCCTTTGAAAGCTTCATTTCTCCACACCATTTAGTAATACGTCACTCTGTCACATTGGATCGTTGTGAATTTGGCTCCCTTAAGATTTTGCTGTACATCAAACCATTAATAACGTCTCAAACGTCCTATGGGCTAATGCATATTCCGGAGCAGTGCATCATGGGAAACGTCTTCTCGGTTTTGTTTACAGTCGCCTCAGCCCGCCCTCCGTGTCGTGATGAATATTCGAATCCGTGCGATGTGATTGGTAGTCTACAGTGAATCCGTGCGATGTGATTGGTAGTCTACAGTCAGAGTCCCGGTCGACCGTAGACTCTGGTCCAATCGGAAGATTTAATGGTCTACGCTGCATTTCTGTAGACTCGACTCCAAAATTCGGACTCCTAAGCGAAGAAAAAAACAACGAAATAACAGACGTGTTAAAGCAGTATGTGGTTATATATGTTTTTGTTCACTTTTATTTTCGACTGTGTTGAGTTGTTTAATGACAGGAGAACTTGCCCTTCCAGTGAATAGCGTGGCTTTTGTTGATCTGGTCCCTGTGTAGACTAGGAACTCATACTTACCTGGCAGGGGAGATACCATGATCAAGAAGGTGGTTCACCCAGGGCGAGGCTCAGCCATTGCACTCCGGTTGTGCTGACCCCTGCGAATTCCCCAAATGTGGGAATCTCGACTGCATAATTTCTGGTAGTGGGGGACTGCGTTCGCGCTCTCCCCTGATTTACTCTGGTTAAAAGTAGAACTGTCCTTGTTTGTTGCTTGAGTGTGTCGACAACATGTGGGATTTCAATGACTTGAGATTTAAGGAAGGTATTCATTAAAATTCATTCGTATCCCCATACATTTGCATGCCACATTTTGTACATAACTATCAAATGCAATAGTGTGCAAAATGTAAAACAGTTGAAATATTTCAAGTTTATAATTAGAGTACAGAATGTGGATGCCACAGCAGCGCCATCTAGCACAAATCAAATATGACAGGGAATAATATTATATACAAAAATATCACATGCAGTATGACAACATAAATTATTAGATTACCTCACTAATTGTAATTGTTTAATTTAATACCCCTCTGTATGCCTCCATTACTAGCTCAGAGCAGAAACCTGCCGGGAAAATTATCAAATTTGGCACCAACATTGACCTCTCTGATCCCAAAAGTTAACAGTTTTTCTAGAAGCTTCCATATGATTGTCTTGCTGCCCTCTGATTTTGTGCCAGATGCATTAAGACTGTTGTACATCCCCTGTGCTTTTATTTTGTAAAGACTTTATCTTGCATCAAAAATAGGATTATGTTTGAAACGACACAACTTGGTATCTTAATTACCATATGTAGACAATAAAGTGATTTTGTAATATGTTTGTCAACTCTTGGCTTTGTGTGTGCAGGTGGAAACCTCAGCTCCAGGAGCTACAGAAGTTGCCAGCATTCATGCGTGTGTCCTCTAGTGGCAATATGCTGAGTCACGTAGGCCATACCATCCTGGGCATGAACAGTGTGCAGCTCTACATGAAGGTCCCAGGCAGTCGCACACCAGATCTGCACCCTCAGTGTAACCCTCACTAAATCACTATTATGGTTGTATTAATATGGAATCTGCCTAAATGTGTTACTCTGGCAGGCCATCAGAGATTTTTGTGATTAAATCGGTGTAAGGTTAAACTGCATTTACCGCTTTCAGTCTTGGATGATTTAAGATGAACATTTCAGAAGATTTTTTTGATTTTAGGTATTCTGTAAGTCTGTACATGGGCTTTCATATTTAAGGCAAAAAATATATATTTGGTATAAAATGTGCGTAGATTGTCGGGTGTTTGAGGTTTGCACCAGTTGAAACAAGCCCGTTGAACCATACCTTCCTGATCTCATCCAGGCATGGGGAGGACTACCTAACTGTCTCATGGTGGCCTGTGTTGGAGGATCTGTACTGCTCCAATATCCCAGTGTACCGCTTCATCCAGAGCCCTGGAGACTTGGTGTGGATCAATGCAGGCACAGTGCACTTGGTGCAGGCTGTGGGCTAGTGCAATAATATTGCATGGAATATGGGACCGCTTAATGGTAATTACCTGCCAAGTGGCAAAATGCTTAATGGGGAGGGGTGGGGGATTCTGTCCATAAGAAGTTCACACTGACACAGCCATATCCAGTATACACACGGTATTAAATGAGGACGAATCTAGCTTCAATACTGTCTGAATTCAATCCATATTGAAATGCTGGTTTTTCTGCAGTGTTTTGTATTTATGATGTGTTTTCAGCATACCAGTACCAGTTGGCTCTGGAAAGGTTTGAATGGAATGAGGTGAAGAAAGTGAAGTCCATCGTTCCGATGATCCACGTGTCCTGGAACATGGCTCGCACAGTCAAAATTTCTGACCCCACCGCTTACAAGATGATTAAGTGAGTACAACTACCTGAGGTAATGCCAGGAGCACAGAGGCGCTGTTATTGCTATATAAAGACTGTACACATTCAAATAGAGTCCTTGCCTTCCACAAATATGTTCAGTGTTGGCGTTTGAAGTATTTTAGCAGAAGTGTACTGTAGTGTAAATGTTAACTGCCTTCTCTCTCTTGTCTTGCACTCAGGCATTGTCTCCTGCAGTCTATTAAACACATTCAGATTCTGCGAGACCAACTTGTGGCAGAAGGGAAGAAGATCTCCTACCAGAGCAGAGTGAAAGATGAGCCAGCATACTATTGTAATGAGTGTGATGTGAGTGCTCCAGAGAACCCTGCTCATCACGTTACATCCCTCACTGCCTGGCCTGGTCTGTCCAAGCCACTTCATCCAAGCTCATGCAGAACCTTCACAACAGTCCTGTGAAAATGTCCATTTGACTTGGCAAACGTATATTGCAGGCATATGGTCTTGTTTCTGCATGTTTCCCCATTGTGAAGGTGGAGGTCTTCAACCTGCTGTTTGTGACGAGTGAGAACGGAAGCAAAAAGATGTACGTGGTGCACTGTGAGGACTGTGCCAGAGAGCGCAGCCCCAACTTCTCTAACATAGTGGTGCTAGAACAATACCGCGTAGAGGAACTGATGTACATCTATGACTCCTTCAGCTTGGTGAGGACACGCATGTGAATACACACACACACACATTCAGGCAGTCTTGCATTCACTCTTAGGAGTCTCATCATATGTACAGTCACACATAATGCTCACACTCTGTTTGAGATGCGTAAGATGTATTACATAATTGAGACACGGCATATTTAAAAAAAAAAAAAAAAAAAAAAAGACTCCCAGTTTACTCCCAGCAACCCAACATACCGACCTCTGATTGGCCCTGAGAGACTTACAATGAAAGGCAGTTTGTGCTGTCATAGTATTGGCAGTTAAACATGGCATCTGTTTTTTTTCCTCCTCCATTTTCTTACTTTTGGATCATTCCGTTTCTTTGGGGTACTAGGGGTGTCATGATTCTCTAAATCCTCGATTCGATTTCATTTCCGATTTTAGGGTCTTTGATTCGATCCTCGGTTTTCTTTTTTTTTTTTTTTTTTTTTTTTTACAGCAGAGGCCTACACCAGTTTTGGATAAGTCTAAATTTACAATATCTTATTTCAAAAGTTGGGTTTGATATAAGTGATACAAGTGATCTGTAATACACCACATTAGGCACTAATGGTTAAATTTAAATAATTGATAAAAGATAAATGTATTAATAAAACAGCAATGTGCAACATAACAAAACAAATAATAAAACAATTACAGGAACATGTACAAAATAAGAGAACAAATAGAGCCTTAAACTAAACTCTATCCTAAGACTTTTTCAGTCCCTGAGAATGACAACTGTCATTTTTTATGGCCTTGACAACATCAGACCATAATTTTGTTGTTGTTGGTGTAGTGGGGGCTGTACTATAAAAGTCACCAAACAGTTCACTGAGTGTGGTTCTCTTTGCTGGGGGGCTGCCTTCACTGGATACTGCAGTTTCTGGGTCCTCTGCAGGGTTTTGGCTGGTCCCTTGTCCTGGGGCCCGAGTTTAAAAAAGAATATACATTTATAAATGTATCAGTATTTCAAGTATAAGTTAAATTTGCATCACTATTAATAGTTGGCATTTCATCATATGAATTTCAATTGGTCACACACCTGTGTGGGATGCTTTTGTAGGATTTTCTCAGACAGACTGTTGAATATCTCTTTCCGAGAGGGGTCATCCAGATGGGGTAAAGACTTGAACAGAGGGTCCAAGGCAGTGCTCTCATTCAGGAACTGTTGAAGACTGGGATTTGAATACCTCCCTCCAATGTTGGTTGCTATAGCCGATTTAACATCCTTCATAATCTGTGAATCTGTGCCACTGTGTTTCATTGCTGAGAGAATTGAGCAGGATCATAGACACAGTGGGCTGCTGTTCTGAGTTCAGTAGAGTTGTGATTGTTTTCATGGGCTTCAGAACCTCAACCATGTCCTCCAGAACAGTCACATCTTGATCAGAGAGTGTGATGAGATCTTTGGCATTCATTTTAACATCTTTTTCTGTCGGTGCAGAATAAACAGCAGCTTGTTGCTCCAAGTAGCGTGTAAGCATGTCATAGCTAGAGTTCCACCTTGTAGTGTCATCATCTTTAATCAGCTTGTGAGGAGGAAGCTGGAGCATCTCTTGTTTGGCCTTTAAGACAGCTGCTGCAGTCGTGCTCTTATGAAAGGTGACCACTCTCCTGACTTTGCCCAAAAGACGAGAAATCTGGTTTACTCCCAACCCCTTTTGGGATACCAGGTTTACTGTGTGTGCAAAACACCCTATATGTGGTGACAATCCAGCTGCATTTGAGGCATTGACAATGTTTTTGGCATTATCTGTGGTCACAGGTATGGTTATATTTTGTCTATCCAGTTTCCATTCTAATACTGCTTCCTGTAGCACTGCTGCCAAATTATCACAAATTATTCTCCTTTGTCTTTTTTTAGGGTTATCAGAGATGTCTATGGTTTCTAATATTCTTATTGCTCTGTATGGTTTTGTTTTTTAAGGAGATTAAAGATAAATTTGTCCCATAAACTATATAGCTCCACTTTTCTGTAGATTGTAGAATGCAGAGCAGACGCAGTTTGTCTAAGAGACATATTTTGTATAGGAGAGCAAAAAGCCACTTTTGTAACTGAAAATAGCAGCAAAATGAAATGCAAAGGCTTCTCATCGCTGCAGGTCGTGACCCCATTCGCCCTGACCTTTACCTGGTCTTGTGGGGGGCGGGGGCATTCAGAGCTGTTTTTTTAAAGAATCTACACATTTAGTGGTGCTTGAATTTGTTTTAAACATCATTTATGTGAGAATACAGTTACAATGCCAACCGAGGCATAGTTTTGGTTATACAGAATTTATCTGCAGTTGGTTGTCACAAACCAAAAATTGAGAAGGTTTTTTTTTTTATTTTACTTTTTACTATTATTCACATCAAACTGTAAATATTGACATTTTACTGGAATGAGGTTAAGTGTGAATCGAATTACCCATTCGATTGATAGTCATTTCCTTTTCATTTCTAGTCTTCAGAAATCAATGATTTCATATATTATGAAAATGTTGGTTACAATTATGATATAGAAGGTGCCGAGTTCTCTTTGAACTACTCTTTCATTTCTAAAGAAAAATCTATTTTTCCTGTTGCAATATATCATTTCTTCTTTTCGTGGTCATTTATTTAAAATCTGCACTGTTTTAGCGAGTTCACACAGTAAGCAAACTGAGCCAGCCATGTCTTAAATACTTTGTGAATTTGTGTGACTATGACCATTAATATTAAATGCTTTTGATAAACATGGACCTGTAGCTGATCTATTAAATTAACTCTATGGAGTTGTCCTTTCCTTCTAGTAACCATAATAAAAGTGATTATTTTTAAACCATTTATCAACTCAAATCAGGTATAACTTTTTTTTTTTTCTTTAGAGGAACCACAGAAACACCAGCGCCTTGCTGAGTTTACAAACCAAACCTAGCCCACACATCAGTTAGCAGTTAATAACAGCAGTTATTAATAACACTGCAGCTTATCACTAGATATTTACAAACACATTTAGATAATTTTAGATGTTGGAATAATGAGAGGGACCTGAATCATTTTACCCAAATTCAAGCTCCCTTGGCGAATACAAACCAGTATTAACGAGCTGAAAAGAAATGAAATCACAGAATCCAAAGGGTGCAAAGTTGGCTCTGGTAAATCGTGAGGTCATGTCAGGCTCTGTGATGAAATGTGAAGTTACATTGGGCCGGGGATTTGGAGAATATACTTTTTAGGACGAATTAAGTTGGCTATGTTGTGGTTTAGAGGCCGTATAGGAACTCTGACCTTATTTTCAATCTCTAAGCCTTGATATTTGAGCCCTGTGTTTTTTAAGAGATTCAAAGAGGACTAGTGTGCATGAATATGATCACCCCTACTGTGCTACTGCGGTCACTCCATCTGCAGTTCGCAAAAGCTCGCTCGCGCTATCTACACTGAAAGCTCATTTACGACCATAGAGAGAGTGAAATGCTATAAATTGATGTTCTGTACTTATCTAAATATGTTCATATTTTGCTTTTTAGTTATTTTTACTGTGGAAATTTTAAGTCATAAGATACCAAACTCAAATAAGAAGTTGTCAAAATCCTGTTAAATGGCGATTTGGTTGCTTTTATTCACTATTTGGGTCTCTATAAAACACACAAATGAAATTATCAAATTACTCCACCATATTCTTGAAGTCCTAGTGTATCATTCCTGTGATTTGCAAGTGTTTTTACTGTAGCATTTTGGAATAACATGATGGCAAAATCGTATTAAATGGTGATTTCCAAACTGTTAAAAAAATCTTTAGTTTTGGAGAATGTTTTTACTATCTTAAAATCTAAAGATTCAGATGCTTTTCACTAAATAAAACTTTTATATATTGCATGTGTTGTCTGTGGGTATTTTGTGGACAGTAGAAGCTTGTTTGTAGTTTAACATTTTAGCTTTACTCAACCCAAGACTTCTTCAGTTCAGTGGTGTTCCTGTCAGGTCATATAGGTAAGGTTGCTAGGGCAACCATGGTCGTTAACACCTCTTAGTGTGTTCAAGGAGGTGGAAGACCCAACTCCTTTTGTGGGGGGAGGGGGGACTTCTAAACTTTACTTTTATATTTAATGGTAAGTAGCTCTTAATATGTTTATAAATATATATGTATATAGTACTCTTTATTTCCTTTGTATAATTTCCTTATATTTGATGCATTACATTCAGGTACTAATGGACTAAAGACAAATAACATTCATCTCAAATTGCAGTATGTTACATTAATGTTTGGTTTGGTCCATGTGTAAGCTATTCAGGGTCACCAAAGGTTCAAATATTTTTGCATTTATTCGAAACATCATGTTGTCTTGTCTAAATTAGTTTGCTCCATTTTAATATAATAATGGCGCTGTCAAATCTGCACAGATTAAACAAGTGGTAGCAGAAGACCAAGAAGATGATGACATGTTTATGGCAGGAAATGTTCTGAATTATGTTTAAATATGTGCATTTAATTGTGTTTATGATGGTTGTGGTGGAAGCGGTGATAGTAGTGAGGAAGATTGATCAGAATTAATGAATCAATATGTATTAAAAAAGCAATATATATTTGCCTTCATGTTATCTCAAAATGCTACAGTAAAACACTTGCAAATCACAGGAATGATGCACAAATCAAATTATCAAACCAGTCCACCATATTCTTGAAATACACTTCCTAGTGTATTTTATAGAGCTCCAAAAAGTGAATATAAGGAACCGAATCGTCATGTATCAGGATTTTGACAACTTCTTATTCCAAAATGCTACAGTAAAATACTTGAGTCATGCAAATGATACACTTTGACTTATAATTTCTACAGTTAAAATATTTGAAAAGCAATTTATGAGCATTTTATATCTATTTAAGGTTCAGAACATCAAATCATAGCATTTCAATCTCTGCCCCTAGATTTCCTCCTGCGTCGTTTCCCAAAGCGCTACCGTAATACCGCGTGTATGCGCGTAAATGAGCTTTCAGTGTCGATAGCGCGACCGAGCTGTTGCGAAGTGCAGATGGCGTGACAGCAGTTACTGCGCTCGACCTGACAAAGTAAGACAATTGCAAATCTAAATGAAATTATTGAATGTGAATTTTTAAATTAGCATGCATGCCTGGAACATTTAAATGCAAATGTAGGATTACACTGCGCATTACATTTTTCATTTGGGGGCTGAAATGCTTCCAAATCTGAGGGAAAAGTCTTGAGAAGTGATGTGCTTACATAGAGAGACTCCGTATATCTTTGACGTGACAGAAGTAAGGGCCTGCAGTTTGTCCTGGACCGTGGTACCAAAAGGATCGATATTTGTTTCGAAAACTTTACCTAAGTGAAAACTAAAGATGACAAATACAAAACCGAACTGTAAATCCCGTGGCGTGCCGCAGATTTACTTTGCAGCATTACCGAATGGTCTACGCTTAAAACAGCGCAGGGACGGACGAAGACAGCGAGGTAAGCGCTTACTGCAAAATCACAGAGACTAAAATGTTTATGTAAATTGTCGAATATTATCAAGAACGTGGGTGCAAATGCGTAACTTCTATAATGCTTTGTTCTTATGCTGACAAAAGGTGTATTCACAGTAACACCTTCACATGGTGCCGCACATGAAAAGTTAATTCGGTATAGGCCTAAATTCGCCATTTTGAACAAATTGGTTAGAATAATTTAATTTCTTTCGTGATAAAGCAATACATTTTGGTGTGATTTGAATGTTTAACAGCCTTGTTGAATTCGCAGTATGGCAATTATTTGCACAAGTATCGTCGACCGATATGTGCGTGATTAATGTAACATTTAGTGCGTTAGTTCGGCCACAGGCCGATGGCTGTTAAAACCTATTTTGTATTTTCATCTAATATCGCGGTCTGTTAGTAAAATGCCAGTCAGTTAAAATAACCTGGTCGTGTCCTTGTTTTCTATCTGAGGAGCTGTGCTCCATTTCGGCCTTTTAATCTTTATTATAGGCTACGTGATGTAAATTTTTCTAATCACAGTGTAGCATATATAACTATTTTGTGGTACACTGAAGTCTATGTACGAGCGCGCGCGCGCGCGCGCGTGTGTGTGTGTGTGTGTAGATGATGGCTCATGTGTGTGTGATTAAAACTTTGTGAGACTCAAAGACTAAAACTAGTCAGCCGTGTAGTCCTCTGAAATGAAGTAGACTAAATGAATGTCATTTGATATGCTGGTCTGACTAACTAACCGGGCTATCATTTCACGCACAAAACAATGACAACAGTCTCATTTATGTGTTTTTATGCGAAGCGCCTACTTCACAGCTTGAGAACCGCGTCCCAAGCGGCTAGTTGATTCTTATTGTCATGCATGTCCAATCTGTTTTCCCATATGAAAAGCAGATTAATGCTACAGTTGTCTCCTTAATGTAGCTTATCAATAAACTAATTCACAAGTGTGAATTTAGCAAACGTTAACAAGACGCATTACTGCATATTCAGAATCGGCGCATCATGGCAAGTGTGATTTATATTTCTTCTTAAACGGAATCTCACCATATTGTTACACGGCGTCGTTTATGACACGGCACTCGTAATATTTCTCTCTACTCTTTTGTTTTCTAGAAGAGGGTTAAAAATTGACATTTTCTCTTCTGATACAAGTGTGTGGTTCCTTCAACAGTATCTATTAGCATGCAAGCAGACAGTTTTATATAGTGTTCAAAAGTAGACCTTTATTATTTCCCAGATATTTATTTGGGCTTTTAAACACATCTTCTAAACACAAAACCTGCAGAACATAACCTTCTGGTTATTGTTCTTGGAAAAAGTCTTTTCTGAGGTCTTGAATTCTACTTACAGTTTTTGAAGGAGTTTTGAGAACTACATTTCAGCAGGTTGTCATCTCTGCTTGGAGAGGCTTTAGATCTTACACATCCTTTCTTTCAGTGATGCCTGTAGATATCTGCTCTGCTGTAGATTATGATGGACTAGATCAGGTGTGGCTGAAATAATAGCTAAAAACAAATAATAGCTACTCCCTTAATGAAAATGCCCCGAACATTTTGGATAGCTTTGAACACGTTCATGATTAGTAGTTTAAATTTCATATGAAATATTTAAATGCGATTGTGATTTTTATGTCTGTATACAGAAGTGAATTTCCCCTGTTACCAGTTCTCCTTCCTCTCCACACAGAGGTCTCATGAATGCTTGTATTAAGGTTCTAGCAAATTTTCTGACGAATTATTTGTTGTTAGGACCATTGCAACAATAATATTTACCAATTTTGGGTGTGGGCCATTTTTCACCCAGGAGAAACACGGACTTGAAATAGGAGGAAATATTCTTGACTTGAAATCGCTCAGAGTACCCATTCTCAAAACTGGCTACAGGTTTCATTCAAATGCAAATGAAATGCTTTGTCCTTGATCATGACTCAGCACAGGACTGGGTATCTAGACCACGTAGCGACTGCTGTGTACTCCCAAAATGTAAATTGGGTAAATACTTCACAGGTTCCTTTTGTACATTAAATTGGCCTAAATTGCTATGTCCTTCAACACAGACCTGAAGTTAGAGCTCAGTGTGTCAGTCTGGCGGACTTGAGTAGAGTCAAAAACACGATCATATTGTTTTCTTTGTTTTTCAATATCCCACTAGTATACACAGACTGTCTGACTTGATTTGTACGACGCCGGTGAAATACACAAAGTAAAGGCTCATACAACAAGGCAGGATTTATTGGTGGAGATTAACGTGAAAAGGATGGCCATGAATATTATGATTGTATATCGACATATTTGCTTAAATATTCGTATTTTATCACAACGTTTATTTTGAAAATTGTAAGGCTAGCTAGGCCTAACTTGTCCGTACCTAACGCAGCCACCCAGTAACAATAACCAGTTTGCTAAATATTTGAACTATATTAGCTACTATTCATTTGTGCAGATAAAACCTCTTCCGAATTCTTGCTGAATATATGCTGTTTTGTGTAGTTAATCGCACAGCAGCACTTTGATATTTAAGATGTTTTTTGTTTTCTCTGTATTCAAATAAACGTTCACGATGTCACTCAGTCCGCGTCACATTACTCGCCCCCGC
Organism: Brachyhypopomus gauderio; assembly: GCF_052324685.1. Taxonomy (NCBI): domain Eukaryota; kingdom Metazoa; phylum Chordata; class Actinopteri; order Gymnotiformes; family Hypopomidae; genus Brachyhypopomus; species Brachyhypopomus gauderio. Next base: position 1,996,679 of record NW_027506877.1, on the reverse strand, counting down.
GTGTGCTCGTGTCCGCTTAGAATGACTGTGCACGAGTGTGTTCTCTGATCATACACTGGTAGGAATATGAAATATAAGATTTTTAAACATACGGTTTAGGCTACGTGCAAGTAACATTGTTGCATCGTTTCTAATATATTTTGCAAATAACCGTTCACATTCCATTGCATGTCTTGTCTGCAAATGTTACTTAGTGGCTGTGTTAAGAACAAAGTAGGCATAGCAGTATTCAGTTTTCCAAATAAACGTCGTGATGAAATAAATGCAAAGATTTAATTATCTGCGTTATATAAATGAACGTTAACGGATAAAGGTCTATGTATACCAACGCGAGTCATTTTACGTCGAATGAAGTCGCTAGTAAACATGGACGTAGTTTTGATTTCATAAGTGGGGGGGACACAACCTGGGGTGGCGAACTGTTGAGAAGGGGGGGGGGTGCTGCTTGATCCTAGTGCTAGATTTGTCGCTATTTGGATATTGGTTTTTTAACCGTTAAAAAGTGGGGGGAATATGACTTCGTCGCTACTTAAATATTTGGTTTTAACTGTAAAAACTGGGGGGGACCAAAACCGGCTTTTGAAAAAGTGGGGGGGACATGTCCCCCCCGTCCCCCCCCCCAAAACTACGTCCGTGCTAGTAAAAGGCATACAAGACATGTTTTAAAAAGGACCTATTAGCCCATTTTGGTTTTCCCTTTCTTTTAATGTGTTTTGCACCTTGTGTATATAGACGACAAAACCCAGAGTGACCAACTCTTGTCCCAAATGAACCATTTTTCTCAGTTGTGTGGAAGACCTCGCCGGAGTTTCAGCCATGTTCTTTGTAACTGTTCACAGACAGCAGTGACTCGCCCTCAACGCGCAGCAGCGTCTGCAGGTCTGGAGGTTCTGTGGCCACGTCGTGAAGACGCTCACAACCGTCTGCGTTGTGAAGGAAATTTACCTGAAGAGGATAGCAGAGGGATATTCTGGTTTTATATCGACAGGTATGTTCAAATATTCGTATTTTATTATAACGCTTATCTGGAAAACTGTTAAGATGGCTAGAGAGGACTCATTTGTTCGTAGCTAACACAGCCACCCAGTAACGTTAACCAGTTTGCTAACTATATTAGCTTTTCATTTGTGCACATGAAACCTCTTCCGAATTCTTGATGAATGAAGGTTATTTTGTGTAGTTAATCGCACAACAGCACTTTGATATTTTACTCGCACCGTCGTGTCTGCTTAGTCGCGCGAGGCTGTAGGGTGTGCTGTTGTCCAAAATGGTGCTCGCGCGCTCCTGTGTGTTTGGATCATGGCGATGTGAAATATCACATTTAGTTTTAGGCTACACGTAAATAGCGTTTAAAAATAACACACAATTTTAGTTGTGTGGTCATGTCGTGAAGACGTTCACATCTTTCTGCGTTGTGAAGGAAATCTTTGCTTTTATTTATTTCCTACGCAAGGGGCACTTGCAGCTTTGTGTGACGCTACCAAAGACGGACTCGGCGAGTCTGTAAGTATTTGTGGATTTGTGAAGTTTAAAGTAAACAAGGTTTTCTAGCTACTAGTGTTGCGCGACTTCGGCTAACGGATCTTGGTGTGCTACGGTGGTTCTGTTTATCAGCAACAGGCCTCGTTTTCATTAAAAGTTCAGATGTGATCAAAATGTCGAACAGTGTTCGAGTCGAGGTGCACTTGTGGTGACAAACTCCAGGTTAATTATGCAAGCGCAAATCCCCTGTTGAGGGTCGGTAAACGGCTTGGAAACAACTAGACAGAAAAGTAGTGCGTGAAAATTAGTCGTGCTTAAAAGGTCCATCAGAGGAGGGTTCGCCTGCAGACGAATGATGATTATCATTTAAACTCTTTATTGACTTGCCATGATTTATTCTAGTTGATAACAGCGTGGTTTTGCATCATTTTCAAGCGGACGAGACGTGTAGTGGCGGAACAGCTCTGGGCGTTGGTCAAGCCGAGCAGACGTTAGGCGGAATATACAACGCAGTTACGATATCGTGTGTTTTATTTTATTCATCTTGCTTTACAGTTTGTGAATTTTAAGCTGGTTAGTGTAGCTTTTTGGAAATGTAACGAGAGAAGAGCTTATAGAAGTGAAAACACGATCGCACCCCTAATATACATGTGAGAGCGAGGGAGACGTGTGTAATTTGAAACGAGCGCCCTGAGCCCTTCATCCAAGAGGCGGGGTTAATGGTGATACTTCAACCAGCCACTAGAGGGCGTCAGACAATTGCAAATGGTGGCTTCACTTTTCACCCGCTGTCGTCCAGTGCACTTAAGTCTTTGACGCAACTGCCATTTTTTATTTGAACAAAGAATAGACTGACGTTTCTGTTGTAATGGTCGTTTACGTTTTTAAGTCAGAACAGTTTTGTGTCTAAGAAATTAAGGAGATGTACTACTCAAGAATTGCTATAAACTACTTGTATTCCGATTGGTCGACCAGCAACGTTATTAACATTTCTGAACCCTTGACTTTTCACACCCCTGCACTGCGTGTATCACAACCTTTCTCGATGAACTCATGACTGTAACTTGATCTTTGTTTAGAGTCCTTCCGTTTTCATGCGAAAACCGTGTTGCGTTGTAGAACCGTAGTGGGGATTCTCGATGCTTTGAACGGCTACCCTCTGTTCGGCGGCCGACTGGTATCGCTTCTCGGCCTTTTGGCTAAGATCAAGTGTAGTATCTGTTCTTATCAGTTTAATATCTGATACGTCCCCTACCCGGGGACCATATATTAAATTGATTTTTGGAACAGGGAGATGGAATAGGGGCTTGCTCCGTCCACTCCACGCATCGACCCGGTATTGCAGTACCTCCGGGAACGGTGCACTTCCCCCCTTTATTCTGTAAAGAAAAGTTATCAATCTTCTTAATGACGCTTTTATAACCTTTATTTTAGGTTAAGTTCCGTGTCGTTTTCTGTGTCAACGGTGCAGTATATCACATCCTTTAAATGTTATTAAAATAGTCGCTCCAATTAGGAATTTCTCTCGGCGACTGCATCCACTTTCCCTGTATTTCTGTTACCTCCAGATAATAACTGACTTTCCCTCTGGGATTAATCAAGGTCTATCTATCTATCCATCCATCTATCTATCTATCGCTCTTATTCTCACTTGTCTTCTGGCCACTGAGGGTAAAGCGGGAGGAGTTGAGCGCGTCAATTCACTAACCAAAAGCAAAGGGCAGCGCGCGTTCTGTTCCGGAAGTGCTTGGTCCATTTGCTTTCGATATTCAAGCATCATGAAAAGCCTTTGAAAGCTTCATTTCTCCACACCGTTTAGTAATACATCACTCTGCCACATTGGACCGTTGTGAATTTGGCTCCCTTAAGATTTTGCTGTATATCAAACCATTAATAACGTCTCAAACGTCCTATGGGCTAATGCATATTCCGGAGCAGTGCATCATGGGAAACGTCTTCTCGGTTTTGTTTACAGTCGCCTCAGCCCGCCCTCCGTGTCGTGATGAATATTCGAATCCGTGCGATGTGATTGGTAGTCTACAGTGAATCCGTGCGATGTGATTGGTAGTCTACAGTCAGAGTCCCGGTCGACCGTAGACTCTGGTCCAATCGCAAGATTTAATGGTCTACGCTGCATTTCTGTAGACTCGACTCCAAAATTCGGACTCCTAAGCGAAGAAAAAAACAATGAAATAACAGACGTGTTAAAGCAGTATGTGGTTATATATGTTTTTGTTCACTTTTATTTTCGACTGTGTTGAGTTGTTTAATGACAGGAGAACTTGCCCTTCCAGTGAATAGCGTGGCTTTTGTTGATCTGGTCCCTGTGTAGACCAGGAACTCATACTTACCTGGCAGGGGAGATACCATGATCAAGAAGGTGGTTCACCCAGGGCGAGGCTCAGCCATTGCACTCCGGTTGTGCTGACCCCTGCGAATTCCCCAAATGTGGGAATCTCGACTGCATAATTTCTGGTAGTGGGGGACTGCGTTCGCGCTCTCCCCTGATTTACTCTGGTTAAAAGTAGAACTGTCCTTGTTTGTTGCTTGAGTCTGTGGACACCATGTGGGATTTCAATGAGTTGAGATTTAAGGAAGGTATTCATTAAAATTCATTCGTATCCCCATACATTTGCATGCCACATTTTGTACATAACTATCAAATGCAATAGTGTGCAAAATGTAAAACAGTTGAAATATTTCAAGTTTAAAACTAGAGTACAGAATGTGGATGCCACAGCAGCGCCATCTAGCACAAATCAAATATGACAGGGAATAATATTATATACAAAAATATCACATGCAGTATGACAACATAAATTATTAGATTACCTCACTAATTGTAATTGTTTAATTTAATACCCCTCTGTATGCCTCCATTACTAGCTCAGAGCAGAAACCTGCCGGGGAAAATTATCAAATTTGGCACCAACATTGACCTCTCTGATCCCAAAAGTTAACAGTTTTTCTAGAAGCTTCCATATGATTGTCTTGCTGCCCTCTGATTTTGTGCCAGATGCATTAAGACTGTTGTACATCCCCTGTGCTTTTATTTTGTAAAGACTTTATCTTGCATCAAAAATAGGATTATGTTTGAAACGACACAACTTGGTATCTTTATTACCATATGTAGACAATAAAGTGATTTTGTAATATGTTTGTCAACTCTTGGCTTTGTGTGTGCAGGTGGAAACCTCAGCTCCAGGAGCTACAGAAGTTGCCAGCATTCATGCGTGTGTCCTCTAGTGGCAATATGCTGAGTCACGTAGGCCATACCATCCTGGGCATGAACAGTGTGCAGCTCTACATGAAGGTCCCAGGCAGTCGCACACCAGATCTGCACCCTCAGTGTAACCCTCACTAAATCACTATTATGGTTGTATTAATATGGAATCTGCTAGGGATGCACCGAAAATTCGGCCACCGAAAATTTTCGGCCGAAATGGCTTAAATTTGCATTTTCGGTTTTCGGCCGAAATACTTTCATCACCGAAACAACACGGCCGAAACAATGTGCTGTGATGACGCAAGCAAAAATCGCCACCTGCACGCGCTTATTTGGATAAAGCTAGCAAAAAAGTTTTCCAGTGATGGCGCCGAGGCAAAAGACATTACACCAAAAATTAAGGAACTCGTTGGCTTAGACCAGGTATCACCAAATGGCGGACCGCGGTCCGGATCCGGACCCGAACGCCGTCCTGTCCGGACCCAATCACATTCCTGATTAACTGGATACGGACCCAAATGCCAAAAAAAAATTTAACGGGAGACTATATTTTAAACCGGAGAATTTATTTTCAGACGAGTGTTACGTTCACCACCCATTTGAGTGTTACGTTCGCCACCGCGGACCCGGACCTAAGGTCTGAGCTATCTGCCAAAAATGGACCGCGGAAAGATTTTATTGATTACCCCTGGCTTAGACGATCAACCGTTCTCTGTCGTAGGGATTTCGTAGGCTAATAGAGCACATTGAGCCCCGTTATGTTTTGCCGAGCAGACGACATTTCTCAGAAGCGTGTTTACCTGAGCTGTTTAATGTTGTTGCAACTCACGTCACGTTTTTATGAGAGAATTTATATTTATCTTTCAGGCCAGTCAGTTATAACTAAATTTAACTCGTATAAAATACATATATTTATCCTCTCAGATAAAAACGGTCTGCAAGCGAGTTTAATTTAATTAGTGGTCGGCCGTTGACAGCGGTATCGCCGTTAACGGCCCACCACTAATTTTATTTTATAATATGCATTACTGTAATGTCAGTGCTAAATAAATATATACAAATAAAATTTTGTTGATTTATTCTTTGAATAGCAATGCCTTGATTTTAGTGAGGTTAGCCATAAATCCAATGTTACTAATAATTGGCATAATAATAATAATAATAATCTTTATTTGTATAGCACCTTTCATACATACATGTAACTCAAAGTGCTTTATGTATTTCGGTGTTTCGGTTTTCGGCTTTCGGCCTTGGTTTCCTCATTTTCGGTTTTCGGTTTCGGCTAAGAATTTTCATTTCGGTGCATCCCTAGAATCTGCCTAAATGTGTTACTCTGGCAGGCCATCAGCGATTTTTGTGATTAAATCGGTGTAAGGTTAAACTGCATTTACCGCTTTCAGTCTTGGATGATTTAAGATGAACATTTCAGAAGATTTCACCAGTTGAAACAAGCCCGTTTAACCATACCTTCCTGATCTCATCCAGGCATGGGGTGGACTACCTAACTGGCTCATGGTGGCCTGTGTTGGAGGATCTGTACTGCTCCAATATCCCAGTGTACTGCTTCATCCAGAGCCCTGGAGACGGTGTGGATCAGTGCAGGTACAATGCACTTGGTGCAGGCTGTGGGCTAGTGCAATAATATTGCATGGAATATGGGACCGCTTAATGATAATTACCTGCCAAGTGGCAAAATGCTGAATGGGGAGGGGTGGGGGATTCTGTCCATAAGAAGTTTACACTGACACAGCCATATCCAGTATACACACGGTATTAAATGAGGATGAATCTAGCTTCAATACCGTCTGAATTCAATCCATATTGAAATGCTGGTTTTTCTGCAGTGTTTTGTATTTATGATGTGTTTTCAGCATACCAGTACCAGTTGGCTCTGGAAAGGTTTGAATGGAATGAGGTGAAGAAAGTGAAGTCCATCGTTCCGATGATCCACGTGTCCTGGAACATGGCTCGCACAGTCAAAATTTCTGACCCCACCGCTTACAAGATGATTAAGTGAGTACAACTACCTGAGGTAGTGCCAGGAGCACAGAGGCGCTGTTATTGCTATATAAAGACTGTACACATTCAAATAGAGTCCTTGCCTTCCACAAATATGTTCAGTGTTGGCGTTTGAAGTATTTTAAGCAGTTTGAAGGATTTTAGCAGAAGTGTACTGTAGTGTAAATGCAGAGGTGGTTATGAATGTGTTACATTTACTCAAGTAGCTTTTTGGACAAAAATGTACTTGTAAGAGTAGTTTTAATATGAGACTTTTACTTGAGTAAATATGTGCTGAGAAAAACACGACTTTTACTCCGTTACAATCAGATTTGCGCCATGCGCTACCGTTACTTTAGTTTTTGTAAATAATTTGTGTTTTCAGTGAGAAGACTGACCAATGTCTCGACACCTGAGTATGAGTGACCAATCAAATGAAGCCGGTCAGTCACATGATCACACGCAAACATTCTCCACTGATAGCAAGAAAGTATGGTGACAATAAAACCTACCGAGCATCCCTGGCCTCACATACAGCCAATGTTTACATTACAAATGTGTAAAAAGGACAGTTATATAATTAGGGGTGGGAATCATTTACTATCTCACGATTCGATTCCGATTTTGGGGGCCACAATTCAATTCAAAATCGATTTTCGATTCAAAAAACGATTTGATTTATAAAAATTTCTGCTTAAGTCTAAATGTGCATGATCTACTACAGTCTGCTTTGCAAGACAGAAAGACAAATACAGAAAATAAAGTGTCTTTCACATTTAATTAACAAAAATAATGTGCTTTGGTAAAATAAAATGCTTTTTGTTGTTACCAAAATTCTTGAGCTTCATTTTACAAGCTGTCAGGGCTGGCTTGGATGCTGTTTCCCCCAGCCGTGGCTAGGGGCACCAGAGTCAGTCCCAGACTATACTGGCGTAACCGTACCTCTCAGCCAGTCTCTTGCTTCTCGTTTGAAGGTGTCTCGCCACCTCTCTGTTATGCTTTCTCTTTACTTATTCGAGTATCTATCTCCTGCGTCGCTTCCTGACTCATCTCAAGTTTTCCCAATCCTGCATTTCTTCCTATCCGTTTTGCCTTTATTTTTGGGAAGGGTTTTATTTTGCTGCTGAGTTTTTTGCCAATTACTCCTCCTGGTGTCCTTGGTTTCATTTTCGCGTTGCATTTATCCGCGCTGTTTTTTAGTTACTGTTGTTTTGTTTCTTCCTCCCGTCTCACTACGGTTGAGTGTTATTTTTCATGCGTTGTATTTTGCGCGTTGTTTTTTGTTTCTATTTGCTCCATGCCCTCACAGTTTTGCTTTCTATTCTCTCGCGCGTTGAGTCTCCCGTGTTGTTTTGTTTTTTTTAGCTCTTGCACAAGAGCTACATTGAGTCAAGTTCGGTCTTCCCTGGCATTCGTAAATACCAAAATGAGCCCATATTTTTGCCTTAAATGAAGACGGAACAGGTTGAATATCTCTTTCCTCCATCTGTTTTGAAACCTTTCCGCACACGAGTGTGTCCCAGAACATGCTGCGTATAGTCTCGCGTAATTTTGTAATTACGTAACGCGACTTGGAATCGATTTTGGGACATTTAAAATCGATTCTGAATCGTAGTAAATGAGAATCAATTTTTTGGCACACCTCTATATATAATGCGCTCTCAGTTGTGTCTGCCAAACGTGTGGACATTTCAGTCTACAAGAACTCAACATCAAATTTGAGGCAACACTATGCGATAAGTTTGCCGTATGTATAATTGTGTACTGTTATATCTCTGAGGCATAACGTTTGTATGATGTAAATATTAAATGTAATGCAGTGCAATACTAAAACAGTTCACACTGTGAGTGTACACACTAGCAATATATGATTAAGTTTACTACAAATTGATTCCCAGCCCTGATTATAGCATAGGCACAGGACCTTACCTTACCTGCTAGTGGGTGAGTGTATATATACAATTATATAAATATCCCTTTTTGTTATAAATGATGCTCCATTAATTGAGCTTTCATAAATCATTCATAGTAATACTGACCACTTACTGAAGACAAAAACCATGGAACACAAAAACGGCTCTAGCGTAGGTGGAAAAGTACTGTTGAACATTTATTGTGACTGTTCATTTCTTAATTATTTACAATATGTACAGTATAAATATATTTACAGATTTATAAGAGCATATTTACAGCTTATTCATTCAGGCCGTCAACAGACGTGAAATGTTCATAGCGGTCATACACTCTGTTAGACCTTTTGATGGGCAGAAAGTCTTTAAGTCCCTGGGTCGGTTGGTCACAAACTGTACAGACTGGCAGGGTTTGCACACGGGACTGTGCGGCTCCCAGTCCTGAGGGGTACTCTTTCAACTTGCACTTATATTGTGTTGATTTTGCCCATGACAGAAGACCTAATAATGCTGATGGACCAGCAATCCCAGAAGTCTGACTGACGGGCATTATGGGCTGTTTGGACGGGCCAGCAATTACAGGTCTGGTGGTGGCAGAGGGTTTTTTTTGCGGCAGAAGTGCAGTTGACACTGGTGGTTGAGGCCGGGAGTGCGGTGTCATTATGTCCGTCCTTCCCTTTAATACCTTGGTCCCTGCCGTGCTGGGTGTGGGCACATACTGCATCAGGGGATAGTCTGGTGGAGGGAGGACCGCTGGCTGCAGTGGTGCTGGAGGGAGGTCTGCAGTTGATATGGACCTGGTCTTGGTGATGGTGGATGGCTGTTTTATCTGAGGAGCCTCTCTTGGTGATGAATGAGGTTCCGCACAGTCTGTTAATTTTTGGTAGAGGAATGCCTGCCTTACACTGGATCCTCTACCAATACCCTGTGCTGAATTTGCTCGTACACCTTCAATATGGCCATTTTCTCTGTGCTTGTGCTAGACCCCCGGGGTGAGCGCAACCACAACAGTTTCACCAGTGTGTACATCAGCCTGTTGTTTTGAGAACTGATGTCCTGTTGTGCTGGTGTGTAGCGCTTGGCCATTTTCAATCTCTGTATCAGCATCCAGTGAGTTCTGTACAACTGGTTGATCTGCTGTGGCTGGTTGTCATGTTCCTCAGCTGCAGTCTAGGCTTCAAGGACTCTGTTCCTCTGCTCAGTGGTAAGCAGCAGCTTGTCCTCTTGCATGCCAATCTTCACCAGCACCGACCAGAACTTCTCCAGCTTCTGAAAGCCTGGGAGAGGGTGTGGACTGCAGGCATCTTCCTAAAAAATTTATTTATTTTTTTAATGAATGTGGTAAGCTCAAATGCATTTCTTGTCCTCTTTTTTTGTGTGTTTTTTTCCAGAAACCATTTCATTCTAGCAGACACACAGATACTCACAAAGGCTGGAGGGTGAATAGTGGCGGTTTCGTCACTCGTTCGTGTGATGTGGGGCAGGACGGCATCCAGTACGTCGTCACGTGCCTCCGTGTCACTCTGATATGCCTCATCGTGTTCATCTGGGTCTGCCTGCCCGGGCTGAACCACCTCCTCCAGTCTAGGTCCATCGTCAATAATGTCCTGAAGACAGAAGGATTCACCCGTGCTCTGGCTGAACAGGTACTCTAACCCGAGCAGCTCGATGAAGGGGATATCAGCAGGGGCTCGGAAATTCTCCTCCACAGTCTCATCGAACAGCTGCTGACAGCAGGTGTTGAGGCGGTCGATCAGCGGTGCAGAGTACGTCCTGTGGTGTCGTCCTTTGCCACCAAACACGGCGTCCGAGTTCCTGTCTGAATTCCACCGTGCAATGTCACTAATCAGGTATACCTGGTAGGGCCGTGCTGCAGAGTGGGGACCTGAACATCAGCATAAAAAGGTATTAGAATAATTACAGCGACACGTTTAACTTGTTGCAAGTGTACAGATGACACGGGTATACCTGGAATCATGTTTGGTTGCGCTTTGTAGAATCCTTCCAGGCTGTTGCTTCCACGCAGACATTTATAATAGGGCACGTCCACGCCGTGGATGGTTGTGGTACGTGCCACTCGATACATGTTCATGTCTGGTGGATCCTGGATGCACTCCAGATGTCGCTGCTGGGCTGCCCACATCTCATCAATGGCCTCTGTAAATACACACACATACATACAGTGCATCCGTTTACGTTGCATGCTACTCTATCCCTACAATTGTTGTAATAACTTTTTTGTATGAGGTGTTTTATACCTGTTTTGAAGAGGTTCACTCCATTCTCATCCAGTCCAGCGGGACCTTTCAGCTCCTCGATGGCCAGGTGGATGAGCCGAAATGTTTCCTGAGCCCCGAGTGTGACCCTCCGCACATGGTGTTTCAGCTGCTGTCTGGAAATGTAGAGGTGGAGACTTCAGCGTTGCCAGGTCTTTGGCTCGGACGGCCTCGATGAGCCTCTCCAGGTCTGTGCGGTTGTAAGCCAGCACTGCCCCAGCTAGTGCAGACTTGAATGCATCATATTTGGAGTGAGACTCTGTGCGGACGGCTGCGTCAAACCGATGAATCCAGTGAAAGATGTCCAGACGCACGACCATCCCGTTGTCCACCCAAGGCTGGAACAAAGTCTCCACTGTTGTTAGGCCCTGCGAACGGCAACACCCACGATCCACATACAAAATCTTGGGGACAGGCTGATTGGCCAACCCAAACCTGTCCATGAATCCACTGCACATTGGTTGTAGTTTCTCGGCGGACTCCTCGCAAGTCAGCACAAAAGAAACTATTTGGGAGTGAAGCGAGTTGTATCCAGTGGTGGTAGCCAGACTTGTAGAGATACACATGCTGTCCTCTACCAACACACTCATCACCTCCACACTCCAACAGGACGCCACATAAAGACACAACTACGAAAAAGAGCTGTGGAGTTGGCAGCCCTCCCCCGACATAGCCGGGAGGTTCTGGTGGGTAAAACCACATGCGGTCGGACTTCATGGCCTGTCGTCTCTTGACCAGACCAGTGTTGTCCTTGTAGGCTTGAACGGGGGTGAACAGACCTCTTTCGGTATCGTCTTTCAGCCAGGAAATGTCAGCTGATTGGATCTCATTGGGGTTTTCCCACAGGTGTACCCAACCCTCTATGTCCACCTGTGACACACAACATGAATGTTATTACTGCATACAAAGTAATATTAAAATACATTTAAAACTTTTTTAATAATGTAAAATTAATTGTTCTCATTTACAGCCCTGTTGGAATGCTGTGCAAAGTGTAAATAAAAACAATGCAATATCTTTTTTAAAAGACAAAATTCTTCAGTTTCATCATTTGATATGCTGTCTTTGTACTTCTTTCTAAGGTTTAAATTATTTCCACGTCATTATTGTTTCTAATTACACAGCATCCCAATTTTTTTGGAAACATGATTGTATGTTGTTTGTATATAATGTGAATAGCAGTTACAGAGGAATAATTCTGAGGTGGTTCCACAGGATAATCATGACCCTGGGTTGTGGACAGGGACTCTGCGGGCTGGCTAACAGACACATATTTTTTGGACCGGACAGCTGGCTCGGGCTGTAGCTGACTACAGCTTCTTGCGTCTAACTGTTGGCTAAAAACCCTGGTCCTGGGACTTGAGCGAGTCTAAGAATTTGCCAAAGAAAGTACTTTAGTATTATGATTTTTTTAAAATGCTTTGATGTCTGTTATCAGTGTATCTCACTTACCTTCCACTGACTGGCTTGCAGCTAACAGTTCAGTTTCATCACCCTCCCATGGTGAAGGAACACACTTGGAGGTGCTTGTCTGCGGTGGCTAGACAACAAATGTATTGTTAATATCTAGATTGTATGATACTAGGTTTTTAATGACCAAAAGAAACACATTCCACCAAAATGACTGAAATATCACTAAACGAATCATTTCCATTTAGGGTGCTATTCTACTCGCGTCATATTTCATAACACTTACTTGACCCTTGTCATTAATATATTTCCTGAACCGCTTCATCTGCTTGCTTGTGATGTGTGTCACTGGCATGTTCAACCACCTCTTCACAGAACGATATGCTCTCTGTATCATCTCTCTCTGCCCATCACTGAACTTCTCTGGTCTGTCCTTTTGGATGAGGTACTGACTGTAGAGTTCCCACATCTCTTGAAAGGTGTGATCCTCAAACCCCTTCTGACCGTAGATACACCTGTCAATGTTGGCCTCAAGAAGAATGGAGACCTGTGGGAAGCTCTCTGCATATTCGGTGAGGTGGTCTTTTACCCACAGGTTCATCTCTCCCTTTCTATGTGGGGCTGTCGCCTCTGAACTGTGCTTGTCGAGTATGCTAGAATAATGAACATCATTACTGTCAAAGATGTATTAAACACTGAAAATTGCCATAGATTTATGTAAACAGATATGCAGGTAATGTCTTTTAAGCATGCCATTCAAATAGTCTACAATGGTATTAAATATAATCTACTTACTACTTCATATAGCCCACGTCGTTTGCCACAAGTGGAACGGTGCGTTCTCATACTGGCCAAATGTCACCACCAGCTTTCCCAAGCACAGTTGACGTGATGGAGCAGGGATACCGTCTGCTCGAAGGAGCATCTCTGCGTGGCGGATTACAGGGGTCTCCATCTTCACGTGTGTGTTCTTACGCTTAGATATAGTGACGCCACAAGAAGAAAAACAACTTTTAGTTTATTGAAATTTTATCAACTTCACGGTCACCTGCAGGTCATTTCTGTAAGAGTGATGTTCCTCCTTAGTCACGACACGGAAGGCTCTGGCTCCTTTCACAGATGTTTAATGCTGAGTTGCAGTAACACCGACACTTTGCCCTTACGCGGCGTCATTACACCAACATTATTGCATCTGTCTTAGAAATTCTGAAACCCTTCAATGGTGAGTACAAAATAAGTCAGAAGCAGTTGGGTTAGATAATAAGTACAATGATTTATTTAAACATAGACATAGATTAAACCCTTGAGATCTCCGTTACAAACACCCAAGTGTCTGTCACAGAGAGAGCTAATTCCCCATTCCGAACTCTCATCCTTTATACCCTTGATCATCAATACACACGGTGTCCACGAGGTGAACACGCGGTTATTAACTAAATATGATTGGACAAAGTAAGGAGTGATTAACTCTGATTTGACAGATGCATATGATGCGTGCCCCCTTGGGTTTAGCGTCGTGTCTGCAGCCTGCAAGACACAACTCCTCAGAAGTGACAGAAAACAAGGCACACAGAAAAACCATCAACAACTGTCGCCATTGAGCTCCATCACCGGATGAGCAAGAGCACAGGGTTCATGGTGGGTGATCGTTGACCATTCTTGACAGCCGTTGTGCTTGGAGTGCGGGTCACGCCCTTTCTGCACTTCCACCCACTCGACTGAGGCGCCCAAACACCCTCCTTTCACCCTACAGAAGCTGGGATGCTTCAGGGCTGCTCTTCGTCTGCTCAGGTACTGGAACCTTCTTGCAATGGCTGGCGTGAATCCACGTTGCCCTCTCAGCCACCTTCACTGCTGTTGGGGTCGTCAGGAGGATCTGGAATGGGCCTCTCCACCTCTGTGCCCTCCAGTTCTTCCTCCTGAAGTCTTTCACAACCACCCAGTCTCCGGGTTTCAGGTTGTGTTGTAGACCTTCCCGTGGCTTAGGCAACGCCTCTTTCACTGCCCTGTGAACTTGTGACAAGACAGAGGACAGGTTTGTACAATAATTCAACATGACATCATTGCACTCGCTTGTGGTGAGTGCAGAGGGTTGTCCTCTCCCGATGCCTGTATTTGGCGGCCTGCCAAATAAGATCTCAAACGGACTCAGGCCCGTTCTCCCCCTCGTCCTCGTCCTCATGTAGAATAACACCAAAGGCAATGCTTTTACCCACGACAGACCAGTGTCAGCACAACATTTTACCAGTTTATTTTTTAACGTTCCATTCTCTCTTTCTACTGCCCCACCACTCGCCGGGTGATAGGCGCAGTGTTGTTTCAAATCAAAACCCAGATGTTCGCTTACTTGTGTTAGAGCTTTATTTACAAAAGGGGTGCCGTTGTCACTACCTATCCTCTCGGGGATTCCCCACCTGGGGATAATCTCCGTGAGGAGTGCCTTTGCCACAGCTGACGCATCCTGTTTTGACGTGGGGAAGGCTTCAACCCACTTGGAGAACATGTCCACTATTACCAGACAATACTTCTTCCCCTCAGCTGGGCTTAATTCAATAAAGTCCATCTGTAAGTGCTGGAAAGGGAGATCAGATGCTGGGTGAGCGCTCTGAAGCGCCTTCACCCCCCTCCCTATGTTGTTATTAGCACATATCATACATCTCTCACAGTACTTCTGGGAATAATTTGTAAAACCCTTTGTAAACCAGTGTTGTGCAATGCTATCATACATCCCTCCTTTTGACACATGATCTTTACCGTGTGTCAATTGTGCATACACAGGAAACATGCTCCTAGGAAGACATGGTTTGTCGTTGGGCCCAACCCAAAGGCCCCCCCGCTTCACCGCACCCGCCCGCTGCCACGCAGACAGCTCCGAGGCGGTTGCTGTCTTCTGGAGCTCGCTTATCTCAGCTGTTGTGGAAACAACGGTGTTATCAGCACACAGAGTGTACATGGTGTCCAAATCCTGCTTAAATGACTGCCCAGCTGCTTGCTTTGCAGCCAAATCTGCCCGTTCATTACCCAAAGAAACAGGATCAGTATTGCTTGTATGCACATCGCATTTACACACAGCTATTTGCTTCGGGAGGAGGATGGCATCAAGAAGTTCGGCAATCAGTTTATGATGTGTGACCAACTTCCCCGAGGAAGTGAGAAACCCCCTGTGTTTCCAGATAGCCCCGAAGTCGTGCACTACTCCAAAGGCATACCTGCTGTCAGTGTGAATCGTCACTGTCCTACCTTGGGCCACTTTACATGCCTCAGTCAGAGCCACCAGTTCAGCTGCCTGTGCTGAATAGTGCTCTGGCAGTGGTCCAGACTTGACAGTGTTGTGTTGTGAAACCACTGCATAACCCACACAATTTTCCCTGTTGCTTTGTCACGTGATGCCGATCCGTCCACAAATAGCTCCAAATCTGGATTGTCTAACGGGACCTCCCTCAGGTCCGGCCTTGGAGAACAAATCTCAGCCACTGCGGACACACAACAGTGTGGTTCACCGTCCTCCTCTGTCGGTAAAAGAGTCGCAGGGTTAAGAGTTGTACACCGTTTCACAGTAACATTTGGCATTCCCAACAAAATGGTGTGATACCTCAGCCAACGAGCTGCTGTCATGTGTGCTGTTTTGTGTTCCAACAATAACTGTGCCACGCTGTGTGGAACCAGCAACGTAAGATTATTGTAACCTACGATGTCACGCGAGGCGTTCACTGCTTTCTCAGCAGCTGCCACTGCCCTGAGGCAGAGGGGAAGCCCTGCCGCTACAGGGTCCAATTTCGCGGAGTAGTAGGCTACTGGACGCAGTTTCCCCCCGTGCGGCTGCAGCAGCACCGAGGTCATACACCCCTGCTTCTCATCTGCTGTTTGGACAAATGGAAGTTCAGAGTTAGGCAAGCCCAATGTTGGGGGTGATTGCAGCGCTTGTTTTAATGCATTGAAGGCCTGTTCAGCAGCCGGTGTCCAGCTAAGTGCACCGTGAGCCTGTAGGCCCTGCCCATGAGCTATGGCACTCAATGGGGCCTCGAGACACGCGTAATCCCGAATAAATGTTCTGCAGTAAGAACACATCCCCAAAAATGACATTAGCTGTTTCTTGGTCCTGGGTTTTGGAATATTCTGAATAGCAGCAGTCCTGCTGCTCTCCAACCTCTTACCAGTGCTAGATATCAGGTGACCCAGGAATTTGATCTCTGATTGTACAAACTGTAATTTGGACCTGTTAACTCGATGCCCTTCGGCTGCGAGGTGTTGTAGTAGCTTAATGGTGTCACGTGTGCACTGTTCCTCTGTTGGACAACAGAGGGCACAGTCATCCACGTATTGGAGTAAAACCGTACCTGGAGACAGTTCTAATGACTCCAGGCTGTGCCGCAGCGCTTCATTGTAAATCGTTGGCGACTCACAGTAGCCCTGGCACAGGCGAGTGAAAGTGTATGGCCGACCATCGAACTCAAAAGCAAACCAAAATTGTGAGTCTGCATGTACTGGTACAGAAAAGAAGGCATTAGCCAAATCAACAACTGAAAACCACTTACTGTCAGGTGGGACTTGTGACAGAATTGTATAGGGGTTCGGTACCAGCGGGGCTCTCGCTACCACAGCTAAATTTACCGCCTGGAGATCTTGTACAAATCTCCACTCCTCCGGTTCACCAGGCCCCCTAGATTTTTTCACAGGGAAAATTGGAGATCTCACTGGTGAATTAGCACATGGAACAATTACCCCCGCCTTCAACAATGCCTCAAAGACTGGTCGTACCCCCTTGACCGCTTCCCGCTTCAAGGGGTACTGTGGTTTACAAGGCCTAAAATCCGATTTAGGTGTGATTCTCACAGGCTCACATCCCCTGATCAAGCCTACGTCACACTTGCCCTGAGACCACAGAGATTGAGGGACCTGCTCTAGTCCCACACACACACCCTCTATCTTTGGACAATGGAATGTTGGCAGCTCGCCCAGATGCAGCTGCACTCCCCTGCTCACTCTGACAACCCAATTCAGTGATTTTGAAAAAACGTCCATTGACGGACTGTACCGCACACCATCACACCCACTCTCCCAGTCATGCGCACATAACACTCGCTCAAGCCACACCCCCACATCCTCCCACTGCCAATCAGTGGGTTTGGCCAAAGAAACATGTGCCACACTGTTTACCATTTGAAACATAGCCTGCTCTGCTCTGCTCAAATCAGCCTCCACCGCGCCTATGTGTTGACCCCAAAACATCCGTTTTAACACCAGCATTTCACCCTGCTCGCGCTTTCTGAACCATTTTTTCTCATAAGCCACATCTGGTCCTCCCTCATGTGTGTGAGCTGTGCAATGCAAATTACACGGGTCCATAAACACAGTGCCCGTGGGGTTAATAGCATTCTGCGCAAATGTTATCAGTTCTGACTTAATATCCCCAGTAGGACAGGTGCTCAGCTGCCACTCGTAACCATAACAGAGCGGCCCTAAAGCAAGCTGTACAGCTTGCACCGAATCAGGTAATTCAACTATCAGGCCGTCCGGCCTGCTTTTTATCTGAATACCTAGCTGACACATTAAATCTCTACCAAGCAGATTTATCGGACACACCTTCGATATCAGGAAACTAAACCTAAATTTAGTCCCTGTCTCCTGCAATGTGCAGGAGAGGGGTGCAGAAAACTGTTCAGCTGTCATAACACCTGACGCACCAACCGACTGGAGATACCTGCCACTCATGCGTGGCTGCCTGCTAAACTCAGAAGCTTTAATAACAGAATGGCCAGCGCCAGAATCTACCAAAAATGTCATCTCGGTGCCCCCCACCATAACATTTATCGTAGGCAAATCAGCAGCAGCATTTGTCTCATAAACAGCATATGTCCCCCCACATGACAGTTCACAATTATTTTGCATAAATCCAGTAGCAGAATCAGTTATTTTATCACTGTCATCAACATCAATTTGTAACAACTCAGTATCAGACTGAAGCACATTACTTATCTCATTAACATTTAAAGGCAAAAGCATTTCTTCATTGCAAGGCATTTTATCACTATCAATGATATCACTACAAACAGCATCAGTATGAGTTAGCGGAAGCATTTCTTCATTGCAAAGCGTGGGAAAAATTTGTGTCTTACCTGACCCTTCCGGAACATCACCAGTCGACCCCTCCGACCATCAGTCCCCACCATGACTTTGCCGACCTTGCTTCTCCCGCTTATCCTGTCTTTGTGGACACTCCTTTGACCAGTGTCCGTCTTCTCCACAGATGTAACAAGCGTTGTCGTCATCATCTCTCCTGCGGTTCTTCACCTTTTTAGTCCTCTTCTGCCCCTTCCAGCTTTTGCTTCCTGCATAGTTACCTTTTTCATCGCCCCTCACCACTCGAACCATGGAAAGTTGTGTTTGCCGCGGTTCTTTGTCTTGCTTCCAGGCACCCACCGTCTTCCATCGCTTTTCCGCGTGGATAGCATGTTGCACAATCACCTCCATCTTGGCTGTCTCCCACGTGATGCAAGTGTCCTTGAGCTTCTCGGAAATCTCCGGCTTCAGTCCATTGATGAAAGCATTCCGCAAATGAGCTTCATAGGGTGTGATTGGCCCATTGTCCATCCTGTCGGGGTAGTCCATGCCGCAGTGAGCATCATGCACCTGGGTGAGTCGATACAGGTACTCCTGCACAGTCTCTGAGTCATTTTGTTTACAATTAGCTATTTTGGTTAAATCCATAACAAGGGGAAAGGCATCCCGTATTGCTGCACATAGTTCATGTAACATTGTCCGATACGGTTCGTTACCTTCATGTGACCACTCACTGTTGACCAACTGAATGTTCTTGACTGACCAGTCCATCTGGATCTTTGTAACCTCTACTCCCAGTTTCAGGCCCAGGAGTCGTCGCAGCTCATGTGACGTCGGCCTGAACTCACGGCAAAACATGTCCAGTTCATGTGCAAACTTACGCCCCCCAATGTCACCAGGGAGCTTGAACTGCTTCACCACTTCCTGTAAATCTGCAACAGTCCATGTTCTCATAACAAGCATAGGCCCA
Source organism: Brachyhypopomus gauderio (assembly GCF_052324685.1). Lineage (NCBI taxonomy): Eukaryota > Metazoa > Chordata > Actinopteri > Gymnotiformes > Hypopomidae > Brachyhypopomus > Brachyhypopomus gauderio. The sequence continues at coordinate 1,977,347 of NW_027506877.1, read as the reverse complement.
TCCTGACCAGCCACCTCTACCATTGGGCACATCACCTGATCCTTGGTTGTTTCCGGAGGAGGAGACAGGGGCGACTCGCTGACATGGACCATCCGTCCTTGGCTTGGTCCGGCAGTTGTGTCTTGCCCGTCTCGCGATCTTGTGTGCATAGCCACTGGGCTGATTGGACGTGCTGGAGGAGGCTTGTTCCGTCTGACTGGTTCCTGGGGCTTGACGTCGGTGGGGTTGGGTGGGGCCGTCAGGGCGGTTGGGGGTCGCCTGGGACATCCGTCCAGGTCTGGATCTGCAACACACTCAACAGACTGGAGATTCTTAAGTTCCCGTTGAACTTCATATTTAGTTTGTGTTTGCAATCTATAATCCCGCCGTTTCGCCTCCCTCTCCCACAAGTCAAAAGCTTCCCAGTTTACCTTGAACCCATCATATTGTTCTTTTATCAGACTTCGTTTTAATGCTGCAATTCGGTTCATGTTAAAACTCCCTCCCTCTGGGAAATCACATTTCTTTACCCACATGTGAAATTGTTTTAAACTTTCGGACCCATACCGTTCTTTCATGTACCTTATTCTAGGATGTGCGTGCAGTATCTCACTGACCTCCCTGTCAGTATGACTACTACCACATCCGCCCATTTTGCTGCTTCTGGGGAGAAAAAAAATAACAACACTCCCTCACACAACGCACACACTCACGCAGAGCCTGACTCTCACTCTCCCTGATACTCTGCTCCTCGACTCCTAGCCGAGGGTGAAACACTTAATCATTCAGTTACCCCGCCCGATAACCATAACCGTGTATACACGCACCAGGAGAGAAGTCACAACCTCTGCAATAAGCTTATATCAACACTTTGTACTCACCAGGGTTTAGTTAACTTAAATGTTCGTCTGTTCCTGGGAAAACTCCGACGCCGAGGAGGCACACACACCTGCGAGTCCCACTCAACGGAATTTGTCGTTGACTGACTCAAGCAAGGCCTTCAGGCTTAGTCTCCACCTCAGGTGTGCCGTCCTCAGTCGTGGAGTCCCATCTGGGGTGCCAAAATGTCTTAGAAATTCTGAAACCCTTCAATGGTGAGTACAAAATAAGTCAGAAGCAGTTGGGTTAGATAATAAGTACAATGATTTATTTAAACATAGACATAGATTAAACCCTTGAGATCTCCGTTACAAACACCCAAGTGTCTGTCACAGAGAGAGCTAATTCCCCATTCCGAACTCTCATCCTTTATACCCTTGATCATCAATACACACGGTGTCCACGAGGTGAACACGCGGTTATTAACTAAATATGATTGGACAAAGTAAGGAGTGATTAACTCTGATTTGACAGATGCATATGATGCGTGCCCCCTCCCTGCTCAGCATCCTCGTGATGGCATGGCAGACTGAGTGTCGCCGTAGTCCTTTCCAAGCTGAGATTATGCGTCTCCAGCGAGGTCAGTTTAGGAACACCAGAGGAACATCAGATTAAATGTCCCAGACAGGCACACATAAACACATCTCTGAGGCCTACTAAAGTCACCAGAATGACTTTAGTGCTTTGATTAACACACATATGCAAAAACCTTATTTCTAATGTGTTTAACGTATACTAAGAAAGCCTGATCTAAATGGAAATCACCAAATTTCCACCACACATCGTAGAACTAAAAGGACAGAATATCAGAACATTTTCGTTTACACAAAAACATCTGAAACTTGTAACTTAAAAATGAATATACATACCACTTTGCCTGCTCGTGAACTGAGAGGAGAGCTTATATCCAACACTCTTTCTTAGATGTTAAACGATTACAAACAAATCCGAAGAGACTTCAACAGATGACAAATGAGTACTCCATTCTTACAGTGAAGAAGAAAAAAAAAGAAAAACCGCAAAGTACCATGGGAACAAAGGTGCCCAATACAACGCCCCCTAGTTGGAATAAGCATTTTTAAACTGATACTGGTTAACTGCAGATAGGCTACTAGTGATGTTAAACCCGTCACAGTGACAGTCTACAGCACAGTGTCAAACTCAAGGCGCGTCATTTTATGTGGCCTTATGATAGCAATTAAAAGCCTAATTGTCCAACAAATTTGATTGATATATATATATCAAATACATGCAGTGACCAAAAACAACATTTCCCACAATTCTGTTACCCGCGGCGTGGCATCTCAATTTCGGCAGTTTCCATAATAAGTGTAGTTGAGAAATACAAATAATGATCCCAACATGTCCAGGAAAAGAGAAATGATACAGATGGAAGGGTGTTTCGAGAAAGAGGGGAAAGCGAATACATGTTTGTGCTTTATGAAGAAAAGTTTGTGCTTTATTGTCAAAAAGCACAATCTACGTCGGCATTTTGATACCAAACACAAGTATGCCAAAATTAGGCATCAAGAAAAGCAACAAATTGCCAAAGAATTAAAAGGCAAACAATCGCAACAGAATGTGTTCACAAACCACAAACAATTCGCCAGTAAAAGCTAGTTTTGTTGTGGCTGAATATATCGCCGCGCTTCAGTCTTTCAGAGGGAGCGTTTTTGAAGCACAATTGCCATTTTCAGTTATTTGATATTTCAAGTTTTGAACAAAGTAAATGTGATATCTTTGATGTTATTTTTCTTTATTCACTTGGGTAGTTTGATCGTTGATTGAGTAATGTGGGTTCCAACACAATAAAATGATTTATGTTATAATAACAGAGCAAAAAGCAAACATGTTTTTTACACCTATGAAGGGGCGGACTGGCATATATTACTACCGGGGATTTCCCCGGTGGGCCAATGGGTTAGTGGGCCGCCAGTGATTTAACTCGGCCCGTGGAGGAGCCATTGCCACGCACAGCGGCCCCGGCCCGTAGTCACGCTGCTGTTTAACGGTGTTATTACCTCCCGCTTCAGTCAGACAAACCTGCTCAGCGCGCGGCCGCAGTCCATGTGTTTACAGGCTCAGTCCGCGGCCGCGCGCTGAGGCCAGCTGATGCGTGCTGACTGTATGCAGCGGAGATCAGAAAAAAAATCAGCTTGACCCAGACAATCCGGGCCGGACTACGAAAACATACAGCAGCTGTGTCACTTATTAATACAAGTAGTCATGAACTAGAAAAGCCTTGTCCATACTAATGCCACATTAATTATATCCCACGAGTGACAAGTCAAGAGAGACGCCAGTTGCACACTGACACTGCTGAGGGTCTAACCCATCACGTGATCCCTCCGCGACACTGTTGACACTACTGAAACGTGAAAAAATAAGTCAACGTTGCCCTAAAGATGGTGTAGTTTAAACCAGGAGTGGCCAACCTGCGACTCTTTGCCTGGTTTCATGCGGCTCCCCAGCCGGTCCGCACTGTCACCTGCACTAACGGTCTGTGCCGTGGCCCGGTTACCTCATCAGCTCTGAGGGCGACACACTGCTACAACTTCGTGGACACTAACACTTAAAACCAGCGTAGTGGGAAATGGGAGACTACCGTATGAAGTGGCTTTTAGTCTCGTTGGCGAGACACGGTATTCTGTCACACGTTTTGGAATAAACCGAGGTGCAGCAAAGGCACCACAGACGACTGAGGGAGCTTCGAAACTACTGACACTGTCTGTTCTCTTCTTCCTAAAGGTGAGCGCAGGTCAGTGGCGTTTTAACAAGTGTTGACAACGGAGTTGATCCACTTTTTACATAGAAAACAAGTTGCGTGCATAACAGAGCTAGTGTGCGCCACCTCCTCCAACCGTGCCAAAGTCCTGAAACATATCACGACTTATGTTTATATCGAAGTTTGTGTTTATGTTTTTTATGTGCTGTTCGCGTAGCTTGAGTTCACGCCGGTATTGAGATGAAAACACCGCTTCCTAGATCATTTCAATAAACAATTTGTGTCAAGTGTGTTCTCAAAATGGCAGAGAAAATTGCACATCTAAACAAAAATATGAAGATGAACAGAGGACGTTGTTAACAGAGTAGGCAGCCCTAGCCCAGCACCCTGGGAGCAGTTGGGGTTATGTGCCTTGCTCAAGGGCACCTCAGTCATGGCATCAGGCCTGGGAATCAAACCCAGACCAGTTCCCTAACCACCAGACCATGACTGCCCCCACATTGTTTTTGTGTGTGTGTGTTCAAGCGTGTCCATGTGCAAGATGTGGCTCTTTGCTGTAACCGTTAAAAAAAAAAAAAAAAAAAAAAGTGGATCATGGTCTCTGATGGGTTTGCCACCCCTGGAAAGGTGGTGCTGAAAAGCTGAGAGAGAAAAAATGAAAAGCGACAGAGGTCCCTCACTGAGTGAACAATGCAGGTTTCAGTAGGTTTCCAGATGTTTTTCCCCTGTATTTTGTCAGGGTCAAGTTGTTAAGTTTGTTAGTTATTTTGTTATGCCACTATGTGGCTTTGTAATCATATTATTGCTGGAAGTAATATTGTCCATATGACAATAAAAGCTGTCATATACACTACGTGCCATGTATAGATTCATATACAGTATATACATATATAAATAATATAGTGGGCCAGTCTGTCAGGAACTCCCAGGCCACTTTTTCTCCCCAGTCTGCCCCTGCACATATGCAAATATATTCAGAGTTATTTAAGTAGTTTATAAGTTACATATGGCCCTCTGTGGGCAACCATTATGCTGATGTGGCCTGCGGTGAAAATGAGTTTGACACCCCTGGTCAATCAGGAGGCTTTATTGTCTACAGTCGCTGAGGTCCGCCCTCCGTGTCGTGATTTGTTAGTCTACGTTCGACTCGGGCAACGATTGGTAGTCTACAGTGAAACCGCGGGATGCGATTGGTAGTCTACAGCCAGAAGCCCGCTTGAAGGGCCAATTGAAACGCGTAATTGTCTACGGTCACTGTAGACTTTTGCACTACCGAGTTCAGGTGTTACGGTCAATTCAGTTCCCTCTGTTCCCCCAAAAACGCGCATGCGCGAAATTTAAAGGCAACTTAATAGTTTAAAAAATAATTTAAAAATCGAAATGTTAGTTCCGACGCATTAAATCTAGATAGCAAGCAAGTTAACTAAAACAGACAGTAGCGTAAACAACTAAACATGCAACAAATTTTTGTACATTTAATCCTCTGCTAAAACACCTGAGCTTTACAGCACAGTTAGTCAAAATCACGCAAAGTTAATTTAGCTAGAGAAACAAAACCAAAACCCAAATAATAACGTGTATACATCGAGTAAATGTCCAGCAGCACACCGCATGCGCGGTTTTGGGGGAACAGTGGGAACTGAATTGACCGCAACACCTGTTGACCGTAGACTCTGGGCCAATCGGAAGATTTAATGGTCTACGTTGACTGTAGATTTGCCAATTCCCCAAATGTGGGAATCTCGACTGCATAATTTCTGGTAGTGGGGGACTGCGTTCGCGCTCTCCCCTGATTTACTCTGGTTAAAAGTAGAACTGTTGTTATTTGCTACTTAACTTTGTGCAGAAGACGTGGAATCTCAATAAGGGGAGATATAAGGAAGGTATTAAAATAACTATACATATCCGGATGAAAATCGGCATGCCACATTTTACACATCCAAGTATCAAATGCAATAGAATACAAACGTAAAACAGTGTACTCTTCTAAATATAAAACTTGAAATATTTTCAATGTGGACGCCACAGCAGTGCCATCTAGCACAAATCAAATATGACAAAGGAAAAAATATATTTTATACAAATATCACATGCAGTATGCCAACATAAATGATAGATTATCTCACTAATTTTTCTAGAGAATTTAAAGAATATCGAAGTCTGTGTGGGTTTTTTTAGTTCAGTAAACCTGGGAAATCATTTCATACACGCTGTCCGTTATGAAGTTTCAGACAGTGAAACACTTGATATACAAATCTTGTATGCTGGTAGGGTTTGGTAAACCTTTGGCTAAAATCAAGTGTAGCAACCTTTGGATCCCAAAGAGGGTCTCGACAGGCGCTTAAGTTTCCTTTATTTTGCTCATGACAGCGTAAACTTCATTCATTTATTTCGTCTCTTAGCGCCGTGAAAATTGAATAAAATACAAACAATGCATCAGTCACTCCATACAAATCTCAAACAGACCAACCATATACAAAGCCATAAAAACATGGGACATACTGTACCTCGCTGCGCTGACCAAGGACTGCAAGCACGGATTCCCTTACTCCGTCGTTAGACGCAGGCGTCAATAGTTCTTTGAAAAAATGCAAACGCGCAACACACGCTGCATCTAGGCTCAAACAGCTACGTCTCATTACGGCCACCTGTGACTTCTCTACCTTTATAGGTTCTCCGCCCTGTGCAATCCACGGCATCCTCAGCAGGACAAATTTAATTATACAAATTCATAACACACACAAACATTCACAGAATATAAATACATCAACACACAAAAACCCAAATTAATTAATCCAATGGATTTAAATTCAGTGATGATCCTGGTCATTTACATGGTGTTTTTTTTCTTAACTATAATAAGAACTTAAATGAGCTTTTTAATTAATTAATTGAGCTTTTACAACTTTATTGAAGACATTAAATGGGGAAAACAAAACAGCTCTGCCATAGGTGGTAAAGTATCATTGAAGAAATCAACTGAAGAAATGAACAAATTTTCTTTTCCAATTATTTATAACGATATTTCCTCATCTTATTCAAATAACAATACACAACAGCACTACAGTTAACAATTTAACAATGTCTTTGAAATTGTCATTAAAATAAAAACTATTTACAATATGTACAGTGTAAACATACCATATTTACAGCTCATTCATTCAAGCTGTCAATAACAGATGAAGTATTCATAGTCATACAGGGCAGAAAGTCTTTTTTTGTATTTTTTTATGTCCCTGGGTCGGTTTGTCACGGACTGGGAGAGTTTATACCCGTTACAGCGTGGCTCCTATTTCTGAGTGGTGATCACATAGCTTGTATTGTATTGTGTAGCTCTTGCCCATTAAGGAAGAACTGCCAATACTGTGCAATGTGCTAATGGTCTGAGTAACAGTTGGAGGAAGTAATACAGATGGACCAGCAATCCCGAGGTTGCCTGACTGGCAGGCGTTGTAGGCCCTGTTGGCAGACCAGAAATCACAGGGAGTGTATGTCTGTCCTTCCCTTTACCACCTTTGTCCCTGCTGTGCTGGGTGTGGGCGCACAGTGCATTATGGGTAGTCTGGTGGAGTCAGGTCTGCTGGCTGCAGTGGGGCTGGAGGGAGGTCTGCAGATGAGATGGATTGTTGTCTTTGTGATTAAACACTTAATATACAAGCCTATGCTAGGAGGGATTTGCAATATTTTGGCTTAAATTAAGTGTTTTTATTATTTTATTTTCTTAACTGTAATAAGAAAACTAAGACTCCCGATTAGTGTCCTTATACCATTATAGATATCCATAATTTCTGGTAGTGGGGGACCATACAGGCTCTTCCCTGATTTACTATGGTTCAAAGTAGACAACTTATTTGTAAGATGCACCCATATTTTGGGTATGATAACCTATTGGAATGAGGTGAGATCACTTCACTAAACTTGCAGAAATTAAACCAGTATGTTGAAAAACATAAAAGGCACGAGATAAGCGGTCACTGGTGTTTAGATCAGAGTTAAACCAATTTCAAACGGTGTAGTATGGTTAAAGAATTAATTTGTTTATATTTGTCTATATTCTTATATGAATGTGTACATCTATGTTCATATCTGTGTGTGTGTGTGTGTATATACACACATACATACACATATATACAGTTAAGGTCAAAGGGTTATTAGCCCCCTTATGAAATCATATAAAACCCTTATCCTTCCAATGACATGGGCCATAACCTTGAGTCTTCATAGTTTGTGTGTGTCCACAAGAACAAAGACAACATCTGCATAAAGTCAAATAAACATTTTTATTGGTTTGCTTCACAGAAACAAGAAAAAAGCAAAAAATGCAGTGGTCAAAATTATTAGCCCTCTGACAACTAATAGTCAATAGTGTAGCCTTTGTGATTCAAAACTGACAACAATCTTTTCTGGTAATTTCTAACCAAGTTGGCACATGTCTCCTGAGGGATTTTAGCCCATTCTTACTTGGCAATTTGTTCAAGATCATGCAAATTGCTTGGTCTCCGAGCATGGACCCGAACCTTGAGCTCCCTCCACAGATTCTCAATAGGATTGAGATCAGGGCTCTGAGAGGGCCACTCCTGAACGTTGACTTTGTTGTCTTTCAAAAAGGTTTTGACCAACTTCGATGTGTGCTTTGGGTCATTGTCTTGTTGGAAGACCCAGCGATGACCTAACCCTAGACTGACAGCAGATGACCTGATGTTGTTCTTCAAAATTTCTACATAATCCTCTTTTTTCATGGTCCCATGCACCTGAACAAGCTAGGTTTCCTGTCCCTGAAGCACCAAAACAGCCCCACAGCATTATGCTTCCACCAGCATGCTTCACTGTGGGGACAGTATTTATAGGGTTGAAGGCCTCGCCCTTCCTACGCCAAACAAAAGCAGCATCCATATGCCCAAACAGCTCAAGTTTGGTTTCATCAGACCAAAGGACAGACTTCCAAAACTCACCCTTAAATTTCAGACCGTCTCTGGCAAAGTTCAGTCTGGCTTTGATGTGCCGCTGTGAGAGCAATGGGGGTTTTCTTGGACGATGACCACGAAGTCCACCACGATGAAGAGCCCTCACAACAGTCTTGCGTGAAACATCAAGTCCAGAAGAAGCAAGTTCAGCAACAATCATCTTTGCAGAGGTCCAGGGATTCTTGTTAACATCTCTGATTATTTTTCACTGCAAAGTATTAGAAATCTTGCGTTTTCGACCACGGCCATGTTTATTTTTAACAGACTTTGTTTCTTTGTGCTTTGCGGTGATGCAACGCACAGGTGTTCTAGAAAGCTAGAAACGCTTGGAAATGGCAGTATATCCATCCCCCTGAAAATGAAGGTCCAATATCTTCTGTCAGGTGTGTTTTCAAACCTAATTGATATGTCAAGTGTGGTTTGAAACCCAGTTAATTGGCTTTGAAATCACAAAATCACATGGGGGCTAAATTTTGACAAAATCTCAGTTTTCACCAATTTGTTTCATAAATAAATATTTATTTTACATTCCAAAGTGGACCAAAATAGGCCTATATCATGGATTAATAATTTACTATATGAAATTTTATGTATATTGCAAAGAATTGCCAGTATTTTAGGGGAATAGTTAAAAATTCCTAGGGGGCTAATAATTTTGACCTTAACTATATATATATATATATATATATATATATATATATATATATATATATATATAAAGTTCATTTATTTAAAGTATTCAATTAGAACTGTAACATTGTGTAAACCTTTGCTGGATTTTCCCCCCTTTTGAATAATAATGCTAATAATAGTAATAATGATGTTACAAAGCCACAAGGTTTTCACTTAATTCTGTACACACACAAATACAGCCATCAGTGTGAGTGCACACACACACACACACACACACACACACACACACAAAAAACTGCTTTTGTTTGATTTTATTGAATCTGCACTGATCTGAACAGCACAACCTGAATAAACATTCAACGAATACATTCAAAACTAAAATTTCCAAAAACAGCCCTTTATCCTTTTTATTTAAATCTAAGCCTCAAAACTTGAGTACACAATGGCAGCCTGTACAATTAATTTGAAAGGATTTACATTTATATAGACAAACCTTTATTTATTTTTGAATGTATTTGGGTTTTTGTCTAAATGATTCAATGCAATTAGATTAGATAAACCAGTGATTCTACTTTTTCCTATGCCCACCATCATTACTGGCTTATTTTTTTCATGGGTCTTTTTAACTATTTCAAGGAAAGATTTATTGGTACACACATGAAAAGGTTTCTTAATATTTCAAAACACAACCAAGCTGCCTCCACCCTACATTGCCTCATGGTGACCCATGACACCCCCCCCCCCCCCCTCACACCTACACCTCCCCCCTCCTGCCCTCACACCTACACCATCGCCCCATCCTCACACCTACACCTCCCCCCTCCTGCCCTCACACCCACACCTTCCCTTTCCCTCCTCCTTCGGCCTCCCCCTGCCCACAGCAGTCCCCTGGCAGGCTGCGATGCTGCGCGGCGGGCAGGTTCTTGTAGACGGCGCGGCTGTACGGGACGAAGCAGAGGGAGAGTTGGAGATGGCGGGCAAGCCTGCAGTACCCGGCCAGGGCCAGAACCAGCAACGGGGTGACGAGCAGAAACCCCACCACCAGCAGCGCAACGCAGCTCCCGTCACTCAGGAGTGCTGAGCAGTAAGGGCGTGAACCAAAGGGACGGACCTTAGGGAGGAAAGAGGGGTTGGTAAATGATGAAACGGCCCCTCAGCTCAAATGGGGGGAAACCATGAGCTGGTATTGAGGGACATCTCTGGAGAAACATGCAGCGAAATGCCGCTGGATGCCTCCCACTCTAAAAAAGAATATCTGCTTAATCGATTAACACAGACTCAAGAAAAATTAAAACATATCCAAACCCTTAGATTGATTATATACATTCGAACCTTGTTTTATCCAAACCCCTAGACTGATTATACACAGATAAAAATTCTAATGTATACTGAAGGCTCACCTGTTGAGTGCTTAAATGACCACTAAGACCACAGATAGCACTTGTCCCTGTTCTTTAAGTTGAATGTTTATTTATGTCTATGGTTATTTGTGCTTCTAGGTATCAGTTTTTAATTCCTGTATTGATTCCTGTAGTTTAGTAATCTGGCTCAAGTGTATCTTGAGTTCTGATCTAACTATGCTACTGCCTAGGATGATCTGGATAAGAGTGTCTGCTAAATATAAATGTGGACTGATATGAAATTCCTTTTATCATAATTTAAACTGTTCAACCTTAGTAATTTTTGTTAATATTTTGTTGCTGTTACTGCAACAGACTTTGTTGCCTCACCCATGCTCTGATGTGATTGGACAAGGTTGGTGGGGGGGTGGGGGGGGGGTTGTGCTCTGACTGTGGGAGGCACAGAGAAACAGTTGGATGGACTGAAAGGGGAGAGAAAAGGAGTGAAATGAGGTGTCCCTGCAGGAATGTGTTTCTGAAGTGAAGACAGAAAAAAAAAGATATGTGGGGTTTAGAATGTCGGGTGTGTGTTTTTTCTCTCTCTCTCACACACACACACACACACACACACACACACACACAAACACTTTAAGAGGTGCCCTTAGAGGTCTGTGTACTAAACTGTCAAGCAGTATTTGAGTACACACTGGGCATTACACTCTAGTATGTTATTAAAAAGAATAGATCTTGGACTGTTAAGTTAAACAATGATCTATTACAAGACAATGTTCAACTATTTATATTAATAAACATTGTTTTTTGATGGGGCTGCACCACGCCTGCAGGCACTGCAGTCAAGAATGTGTGTAGTAAACACCCATCATTTAGTTTTTGAAATTGAAACTTTTAAAGCTGAGACTGCTGGTGTAATTCTGTGTGCTGAAATAGTTCAGCTGAGGGAGATGGCACAGGATGGGGGACAGGGGGTCTCCTCCACATTCCAGCTGTGGTATTTTCTTCTGAAGGAATGAACAAGCAGAGGGAGGAGAGAGAGGTGGGGGGAGTGTGAGTAAACACAGAAGGATTGAGGGGCCAGAAGGTGAGCTGATAAGCTTACTGCAGTCCACTTGGGCCTGCGTTTTTCTGCCTTGTCCTTAGGACCTAGTAAAGATCAAACCTGGCCTGTTCTTTCAGGAAAGGGAAAACTGGTCTGGAATATGTATGCTAAGTATATATTGGAGGTGTGCGCGTATACACACACTCTCCATACTTTCATCGTTTCAGCAACAGCCCCCCATTCTCGTGAGAGGATGCTGATGACCTATCAGCATATCCTTTTGTTTCCAGCTTTTTCTGTTTTAATCCTTCACTCATCTTGTATTGACACTAACTGGTCTGAAATCATAAGGGTCTGGGAATAGGACAGGAGGAAGCTCTAATTCACACTGCACATGCAATAGACAAGAGTGGAGCAGAAGATGGTATGAATCACCTAAAACCAGAAATATCATCTTTGCAGAATGTTTAAAATGAAAACATTTTTTGTGCTAGTAGGAGTGATTGATGACTGGTCACTAGCACCTGAATGTGAGATTGTGGATTGCTCAATTGCTGGAATTTCCTCCAACACTGACGTTGGTTTGTTTAAGGTGACCTTACAAATACCCTCTCAACCATCCAAAATATGCCCAAGATTAAGGGATTAACTATGCATGAATCAAAACCTCCCTCTGGATCTCTCAGACTTCATTCTAAGACACTGTCATGCCCATTAGCCTCTGGTTGTGCAACTGATGCTTAAACACTAATGTCTCTTAAGAGCTTGATTTTTATACTTACAGTGGAGTGGCAAAGAAATCCAAACACCACCATGACTATAGCAGGCATGAGAACCAGTCCAAACACCAGGCCCGCCAGCCCAGCATTGATGGTGGCTATGACCAGGTTCTGTGCCGTTACCAACACTGAGCAAGCCCAGCAGTCCAGAGATCCCCTTAGCTCCAACTTGACTTCTCCACCTCCAGCATCCGCTGCAGAATAGGGGGGAGGCACCACCACCCCTGACCCGCCGACTGGTGTTCCAGCTGGGGGCGTGCAGGCTGTTGAACTGTTAGGGTCGAGAGGAATGTGCTGGTGCTGGTGGTGGCCATGGTTGTGACTGGGGATCTCCTCAGACAGGTCTACCATTTGGTGATGAGCTCCCTTCTCCATAGTCTCGTTCATGCTCATGATGGCCTGTTGAGTGGCGAGAGGTTTATTATTTTTAATGGAGAATTAAAATTTAATTTTAATTTGAGTATACAGAAATTACCCACAAAAAAGAAATGACTTTCTTTTTATAATTACAATTAATTAGATCATTTATAACCAGAAAGCTAAACTCTTTTGACCGTTTATCTGCAAGTTTATCAAATTGATAATTATTCAAAAGCTGATTGGCTTTCTGTATTGAAGACAATAGGATGTTTGTGTTTGGGGGTGGGGGCTGTTTTACAGGCTAAAAGCCCTTTTGGTCTCTGAAGTGGATTATCTTTCTGTGGGAGAGACTCTAATTAGAGTATCTCCTGTAGAGAATTAGCGTAGGCTACCATAGGAGAGATTCTTAACTAACCATTCAAGGAATTTAAAAAATGTCTCCTAGTCTACTAAGAGTCAGTTATGTTATGATACAGTCAACAAAATATAGGACAGCCAATTACCTGCCTAAGAACAGCCTCCAGAACACACACACACACACACACACACACACTGGACTACCCCCTTTTATTATTAGTTTTAAATTAAGCACACAGGGTCTTCTATTCATATCTAGTTCTACTCACAAATAGTTATGTAACCGTATGTACAGGATATAACTGCCTGATGCAAAAAAAATAATAATAATCTGTGTCAAATGCTACATGATCAGTTCTGCATTTTTCCATGCACAATACTATAGATTATTACCATAATTACATGCAAACATTACAGAAACAAGAACGATGGTATGAAATCAAATGTGGTCTTTCTGACCTGCTCTGGTCCTAGGCTAAATTCAGATTGTGACTAAATTGCACACCTTAAAGCAGCTTACACTAATTTGTACGTACATGTATAGTCTTCTAATATCTGGGGGATGTGAATACCTCACATTGTGTGGGAATGGGTGGCAACCTGCACTTCATCATGGTCTTCCTCTGTTAGCACTCACCGTGTGCTGGAGTCTGGCAGGGCTTGGTTCCTCCACAGCTCCTCGTCTTCTTCAGCCCACTCAGTTGAGTCCCAATTTCATTCCGCAGCCCCACGACTAGCTGAGGAGCAGCAACGACCTTTTGCAGAAGATTTGGAGTTTTGCAGCGTCTTTATGGCTGTATTTCTGTCCCACTTGATGCGTGAAAAAAGGACACTTCTTGTAATTGACAAACTTCCTGTTTTTGAAGTATTGTGTCTATTTTAAATATATAAGCATCAGGATTTTAGGTAATTCTGTACCTCTCTATTGCCGTAGTAATCACGCTCCTTTCTGCTCTGTCCACACCAGACTGAGAGCTCAGTGTGGTCAGTTAGGGAGATATACGGATGCCTTTCTGTGGCCCCCGCATCCCTCCCCTTAAACCACCTCCCCCTGTTCTCACAGTGATAGCCTGTAGATCGCCTGGTGACTTGTGCTTTAAATAAACTCCAGGACAGGACTTATTAGTGATAGTCTTGCAAAGTTAAATGAGTTGCGCGCACACACACACACACACACACACACACACCTCACTCTGCCCCATTTTTTTCCCCTTGCCCTTCTGCCTTAACTTTTTATTTTCTCTCCCCCACGTTTCTATATGTGACCAACCGACCCAGGGGCGCACAATATTTTAGAAAGACTTTCTGCCCTGTATGACAGCTATGAACACTTCATCTCTGATGTTGACAGCTTGAATGAATGAGCTGTAAATATGGTATATTTACACTGTACATACTGTAAATAGTTTATTTTAATGACACTCAATTTCAAAGACATTGTTTAAATTGTTAACTGTAGTGTTAACACTACAGTTGTTGTGTATTGATATTTGAAAAAGATGAGGACTGAGACTGTTCATTTCTCAATGTTCAACAATACTTTACCACCTAGGCCAGAGCTGTTTTGTGTTGCCCATTTCATGTCTTCAATAAAGTGGCCAGTACTACAATAAGAATTGTAAAAGTTCAATTAATTAATTAAAAGTGCATTTAAGTTCTTATTATAGTTAAGAAAAAAAAAAATCACTCGATTTTAGCCAAAAGATTGCCAAACCCTACCAGCATACAAGATTTGTACATAAAGTGTTTCACTGTCTGACAGTAAAACGGACAGCTTGTATCAAATGGTTTTGCAGGTTTACAGAAGTAAAAAGCCCACACAGCCCAAAAAGGCAATTTTTGAAATTCTCTAGAACAATTACAATTAGTGAGATAATCTAATAATTTATGTTGTCATACTGCATGTGATATTTGTGTATAATATTATTCCCTGTCATATTTGATTTGTGCTAGATGGCGCTGCTGTGGCATCCACATTCTGTACTCTAATTATAAACTTCAAACATTTCAACTGTTTTACATTTTGCACACTATTGCATTTGATAGTTATGTACAAAATGTGGCATGCAAATGTATGGGGATACGAATGAATTTTAATGAATACCTTCCTTAAATCTCAAGTCATTGAAATCCCACATGTTGTCGACACACTCAAGCAACAAACAAGGACAGTTCTACTTTTAACCAGAGTAAATCAGGGGAGAGCGCGAACGCAGTCCCCCACTACCAGAAATTATGCAGTCGAGATTCCCACATTTGGGGAATTCGCAGGGGTCAGCACAACCGGAGTGCAATGGCTGAGCCTCGCCCTGGGTGAACCACCTTCTTGATCATGGTATCTCCCCTGCCAGGTAAGTATGAGTTCTAGTCTACACAGGGACCAGATCAACAAAAGCCACGCTATTCACTGGAAGGGCAAGTTCTCCTGTCATTAAACAACTCAACACAGTCGAAAATAAAAGTGAACAAAAACATATATACCCACATACTGCTTTAACACGTCTGTTATTTCGTTGTTTTTTTCTTCGCTTAGGAGTCCGAATTTTGGAGTCGAGTCTACAGAAATGCAGCGTAGACCATTAAATCTTCCGATTGGACCAGAGTCTACGGTCGACCGGGACTCTGACTGTAGACTACCAATCACATCGCACGGATTCACTGTAGACTACCAATCACATCGCACGGATTCGAATATTCATCACGACACGGAGGGCGGGCTGAGGCGACTGTAAACAAAACCGAGAAGACGTTTCCCATGATGCACTGCTCCGGAATATGCATTAGCCCATAGGACGTTTGAGACGTTATTAATGGTTTGATGTACAGCAAAATCTTAAGGGAGCCAAATTCACAACGATCCAATGTGACAGAGTGACGTATTACTAAACGGTGTGGAGAAATGAAGCTTTCAAAGGCTTTTCATGGTGCTTGAATATCGAGAGCAAATGGACCAAGCACTTCCGGAACAGAACGCGCGCTGCCCTTTGCTTTTGGTTAGTGAATTGACGCGCTCAACTCCTCCCGCTTTACCCTCAGTGGCCAGAAGACAAGTGAGAATAAGAGCGATAGATAGATAGATGGATGGATAGATAGACCTTGATTAATCCCAGAGGGAAAGTCAGTTATTATCTGGAGGTAACAGAAATACAGGGAAAGTGGATGCAGTCGCCGAGAGAAATTCCTAATTGGAGCGACTATTTTAATAACATTTAAAGGATGTGATATACTGCACTGTTGACACAGAAAACGACACGGAACTTAACCTAAAATAAAGGTTATAAAAGCGTCATTAAGAAGATTGATAACTTTTCTTTACAGAATAAAGGGGGGGGAAGTGCACCGTTCCCGGAGGTACTGCAATACCGGGTCGATGCGTGGAGTGGACGGAGCAAGCCCCTATTCCATCTCCCTGTTCCAAAAATCAATTTAATATATGGTCCCCGGATAGGGGACGTATCAGATATTAAACTGATAAGAACAGATACTACACTTGATCTTAGCCAAAAGGCCGAGAAGCGATACCAGTCGGTCGCCGAACAGAGGGTAGCCGTTCAAAGCATCGAGAATCCCCACTACGGTTCTACAACGCAACACGGTTTTCGCATGAAAACGGAAGGACTCTAAACAAAGATCAAGTTACAGTCATGAGTTCATCGAGAAAGGTTGTGATATACGCAGTGCAGGGGTGTGAAAAGTCAAGGGTTCAGAAATGTTAATAACGTTGCTGGTCGACCAATCGGAATACAAGTAGTTTATAGCAATTCTTGAGTAGTACATCTCCTTAATTTCTTAGACACAAAACTGTTCTGCCTTAAAAACGTAAACGACCATTACAACAGAAACGTCAGTCTATTCTTTGTTCAAATAAAAAATGGCAGTTGCGTCAAAGACTTAAGTGCACTGGACGACAGCGGGTGAAAAGTGAAGCCACCATTTGCAATTGTCTGACGCCCTCTAGTGGCTGGTTGAAGTATCACCATTAAGCCCGCCTCTTGGATGAAGGGCTCAGGGCGCTCGTTTCAAATTACACACGTCTCCCTCACTCTCACATGTATATTAGGGGTGCGATCACTTCTATAAGCTCTTCTCTCGTTACATTTCCAAAAAGCTACACTAACCAGCTTAAAATTCACAAACTGTAAAGCAAGATGAATAAAATAAAAACACACGATATCGTAACTGCGTTGTATATTCTGCCTAACGTCTGCTCGGCTTGACCAACGCCCAGAGCTGTTCCGCCACTACACGTCTCGTCCGCTTGAAAATGATGCAAAACCACGCTGTTATCAACTAGAATAAATCATGGCAAGTCAATAAAGAGTTTAAATGATAATCATCATTCGTCTGCAGGCGAACCCTCCTCTGATGGACCTTTTAAGCACGACTAATTTTCACGCACTACTTTTCTGTCTAGTTGTTTCCAAGCCGTTTACCGACCCTCAACAGGGGATTTGCGCTTGCATAATTAACCTGGAGTTTGTCACCACAAGTGCACCTCGACTCGAACACTGTTCGACATTTTGATCACATCTGAACTTTTAATGAAAACGAGGCCTGTTGCTGATAAACAGAACCACCGTAGCACACCAAGATCCGTTAGCCGAAGTCGCGCAACACTAGTAGCTAGAAAACCTTGTTTACTTTAAACTTCACAAATCCACAAATACTTACAGACTCGCCGAGTCCGTCTTTGGTAGCGTCACACAAAGCTGCAAGTGCCCCTTGCGTAGGAAATAAATAAAAGCAAAGATTTCCTTCACAACGCAGAAAGATGTGAACGTCTTCACGACATGACCACACAACTAAAATTGTGTGTTATTTTTAAACGCTATTTACGTGTAGCCTAAAACTAAATGTGATATTTCACATCGCCATGATCCAAACACACAGGAGCGCGCGAGCACCATTTTGGACAACAGCACACCCTACAGCCTCGCGCGACTAAGCAGACACGACGGTGCGAGTAAAATATCAAAGTGCTGTTGTGCGATTAACTACACAAAATAACCGTCATTCATCAAGAATTCGGAAGAGGTTTCATGTGCACAAATGAAAAGCTAATATAGTTAGCAAACTGGTTAACGTTACTGGGTGGCTGTGTTAGCTACGAACAAATGAGTCCTCTCTAGCCATCTTAACAGTTTTCCAGATAAGCGTTATAATAAAATACGAATATTTGAACATACCTGTCGATATAAAACCAGAATATCCCTCCGCTATCCTCTTCGGGTAAATTTCCTTCACAACGCAGACGGTTGTGAGCGTCTTCACGACGTGGCCACAGAACCTCCAGACCTGCAGACGCTGCTGCGCGTTGAGGGCGAGTCACTGCTGTCTGTGAACAGGAAGCGCTCATCTTGTTACAAAGAACATGGCTGAAACTCCGGCGAGGTCTTCCACACAACTGAGAAAAATGGTTCATTTGGGACAAGAGTTGGTCACTCTGGGTTTTGTAACTTTGCAGGCCGTCTATATACACAAGGTGCAAAACACATTAAAAGAAAGGGAAAACCAAAATGGGCCAATAAGTCCTTTTTAAAACATGTCTTGTATGCCTTTTACTAGCGACGTCATTCAACGTAAAATGACTCGCGTTGGTATACATAGACCTTTATCCGTTAACGTTCATTTATATAACGCAGATAATTAAATCTTTGCATTTATTTCATCACGACGTTTATTTGGAAAACTGAATACTGCTATGCCTACTTTGTTCTTAACACAGCCACTAAGTAACATTTGCAGACAAGACATGCAATGGAATGTGAACGGTTATTTGCAAAATATTAGAAACGATGTAACAATGTTACTTGCACGTAGCCTAAACCGTATGTTTAAAAATGTTATATTTCATATTCCTACCAGTGTATGATCAGAGAACACACTCGTGCACAGTCATTCTAAGCGGACACGAGCACACGCGGGGGCGAGTAATGTGACGCGGACTGAGTGACATCGTGAACGTTTATTTGAATACAGAGGAAACAAAAAACATCTTAAATATCAAAGTGCTGCTGTGCGATTAACTACACAAAACAGCATAGATTCAGCAAGAATTCGGAAGAGGTTTTATCTGCACAAATGAATAGTAGCTAATATAGTTCAAATATTTAGCAAACTGGTTATTGTTACTGGGTGGCTGCGTTAGGTACGGACAAGTTAGGCCTAGCTAGCCTTACAATTTTCAAAATAAACGTTGTGATAAAATACGAATATTTAAGCAAATATGTCGATATACAATCATAATATTCATGGCCATCCTTTTCACGTTAATCTCCACCAATAAATCCTGCCTTGTTGTATGAGCCTTTACTTTGTGTATTTCACCGGCGTCGTACAAATCAAGTCAGACAGTCTGTGTATACTAGTGGGATATTGAAAAACAAAGAAAACAATATGATCGTGTTTTTGACTCTACTCAAGTCCGCCAGACTGACACACTGAGCTCTAACTTCAGGTCTGTGTTGAAGGACACAGCAATTTAGGCCAATTTAATGTACAAAAGGAACCTGTGAAGTATTTACCCAATTTACATTTTGGGAGTACACAGCAGTCGCTACGTGGTCTAGATACCCAGTCCTGTGCTGAGTCATGATCAAGGACAAAGCATTTCATTTGCATTTGAATGAAACCTGTAGCCAGTTTTGAGAATGGGTACTCTGAGCGATTTCAAGTCAAGAATATTTCCTCCTATTTCAAGTCCGTGTTTCTCCTGGGTGAAAAATGGCCCACACCCAAAATTGGTAAATATTATTGTTGCAATGGTCCTAACAACAAATAATTCGTCAGAAAATTTGCTAGAACCTTAATACAAGCATTCATGAGACCTCTGTGTGGAGAGGAAGGAGAACTGGTAACAGGGGAAATTCACTTCTGTATACAGACATAAAAATCACAATCGCATTTAAATATTTCATATGAAATTTAAACTACTAATCATGAACGTGTTCAAAGCTATCCAAAATGTTCGGGGCATTTTCATTAAGGGAGTAGCTATTATTTGTTTTTAGCTATTATTTCAGCCACACCTGATCTAGTCCATCATAATCTACAGCAGAGCAGATATCTACAGGCAGCGCTGTCCAGAGGGAGACAAATGAAAAAAATAGAAATATCACACAGTCCCTGTCCAAAAGAGTTGATCTTATCAAAGCCGATTTTCTAAACTTTACAAAGCCCTAGAGGCACAACGAATCCTTATTCCATCATCAGCTATTAAGAGAACAGGTCAAGCCTTTGTGATGTTCATGTTGCCAGAAAGTTATCAGAAAGAAAGGATGTGTAAGATCTAAAGCCTCTCCAAGCAGAGATGACAACCTGCTGAAATGTAGTTCTCAAAACTCCTTCAAAAACTGTAAGTAGAATTCAAGACCTCAAAAAAGACTTTTTCCAAGAACAATAACCAGAAGGTTATGTTCTGCAGGTTTTGTGTTTAGAAGATGTGTTTAAAAGCCCAAATAAATATCTGGGAAATAATAAAGGTCTACTTTTGAACACTATATACAACTGTCTGCTTGCATGCTAATAGATACTGTTGAAGGAACCACACACTTGTATCAGAAGAGAAAATGTCAATTTTTAACCCTCTTCTAGAAAACAAGAGTAGAGAGAAATATTACGAGTGCCGTGTCATAAACGACGCCGTATAACAATATGGTGAGATTCCGTTTAAGAAGAAAAATAAATCACACTTGCCATGATGCGCCGATTCTGAATATGCAGTAATGCGTCTTGTTAACGTTTGCTAAATTCACACTTGTGAATTAGTTTATTGATAAGCTACATTAAGGAGACAACTGTAGCATTAATCTGCTTTTCATATGGGAAAACAGATTGGACATGCATGACAATAAGAATCAACTAGCCGCTTGGGACGCGGTTCTCAAGCTGTGAAGTAGGCGCTTCGCATAAAAACACATAAATGAGACTGTTGTCATTGTTTTGTGCGTGAAATGATAGCCCGGTTAGTTAGTCAGACCAGCATATCAAATGACATTCATTTAGTCTACTTCATTTCAGAGGACTACACGGCTGACTAGTTTTAGTCTTTGAGTCTCACAAAGTTTTAATCACACACACATGAGCCATCATCTACACACACACACACGCGCGCGCGCGCTCGTACATAGACTTCAGTGTACCACAAAATAGTTATATATGCTACACTGTGATTAGAAAAATTTACATCACGTAGCCTATAATAAAGATTAAAAGGCCGAAATGGAGCACAGCTTCTCAGATAGAAAACAAGGACACGACCAGGTTATTTTAACTGACTGGCATTTTACTAACAGACCGCGATATTAGATGAAAATACAAAATAGGTTTTAACAGCCATCGGCCTGTGGCCGAACTAAAGCACTAAATGTTACATTAATCACGCACATATCGGTCGACGATACTTGTGCAAATAATTGCCATACTGCGAATTCAACAAGGCTGTTAAACAGTCAAATCACACCAAAATGTATTGCTTTATCACGAAAGAAATTAAATTATTCTAACCAATTTGTTCAAAATGGCGAATTTAGGCCTATACCGAATTAACTTTTCATGTGCGGCACCATGTGAAGGTGTTACTGTGAATACACCTTTTGTCAGCATAAGAACAAAGCATTATAGAAGTTACGCATTTGCACCCACGTTCTTGATAATATTCGACAATTTTACATAAACATTTTAGTCTCTGTTATTTTGCAGTAAGCGCTTACCTCGCTGTCTTCGTCCGTCCCTGCGCTGTTTTAAGCGTAGACCATTCGGTAATGCTGCAAAGTAAATCTGCGGCACGCCACGGGATTTACAGTTCGGTTTTGTATTTGTCATCTTTAGTTTTCACTTAGGTAAAGTTTTCGAAACAAATATCGATCCTTTTGGTACCACGGTCCAGGACAAACTGCAGGCCCTTACTCCTGTCACGTCAAAGATATACGGAGTCTCTCTATGTAAGCACATCACTTCTCAAGACTTTTCCCTCAGATTTGGAAGCATTTCAGCCCCCAAATGAAAAATGTAATGCGCAGTGTAATCCTACATTTGCATTTAAATGTTCCAGGCATGCATGCTAATTTAAAAATTCACATTTAATAATTTCATTTAGATTTGCAATTGTCTTACTTTGTCAGGTCGAGCGCAGTAACTGCTGTCACGCCATCTGCACTTCGCAACAGCTCGGTCGCGCTATCGACACTGAAAGCTCATTTACGCGCATACACGCGGTATTACGGTAGCGCTTTGGGAAACGACGCAGGAGGAAATCTAGGGGCAGAGATTGAAATGCTATGATTTGATGTTCTGAACCTTAAATAGATATAAAATGCTCATAAATTGCTTTTCAAATATTTTAACTGTAGAAATTATAAGTCAAAGTGTATCATTTGCATGACTCAAGTATTTTACTGTAGCATTTTGGAATAAGAAGTTGTCAAAATCCTGATACATGACGATTCGGTTCCTTATATTCACTTTTTGGAGCTCTATAAAATACACTAGGAAGTGTATTTCAAGAATATGGTGGACTGGTTTGATAATTTGATTTGTGCATCATTCCTGTGATTTGCAAGTGTATATATTGCTTTTTTAATACATATTGATTCATTAATTCTGATCAATCTTCCTCACTACTATCACTGCTTCCACCACAACCATCATAAACACAATTAAATGCACACATTTAAACAGACTTCAGAACATTTCCTGCCATAAACATGTCATCATCTTCTTGGTCTTCTGATACCACTTGTTTAATCTGTGCAGATTTGACAGTGCCATTATTATATTAAAATGGAGCAAACTAATTTAGCCAAGACAACATGATGTTTCGAATAAATGCAAAAATGTTTGAACCTTTGGTGACCCTGAATAGCTTACACATGGACCAAACCAAACATTAATGTAACATACTGCAATTTTAGATGAATGTTATTTGTCTTTAGTCCATTAGTACCTGAATGTAATGCATCAAATATAAGGAAATTATACAAAGGAAATAAAGAGTACTATATACATATATATTTATAAACATTAAGAGCTACGTACCATTAAATATAAAAGTAAAGTTTAGAAGTCCCCCCTCCCCCCACAAAAGGAGTTGGGTCTTCCACCTCCTTGAACACACTAAGAGGTGTTAACGACCATGGTTGCCCTAGCAACCTTACCTATATGACCTGACAGGAACACCACTGAACTGAAGAAGTCTTGGGTTGAGTAAAGCTAAAATGTTAAACTACAAACAAGCTTCTACTGTCCACAAAATACCCACAGACAACACATGCAATATATAAAAGTTTTATTTAGTGAAAAGCATCTGAATCTTTAGATTTTAAGATAGTAAAAACATTCTCCAAAACTAAAGATTTTTTTAACAGTTTGGAAATCACCATTTAATACGATTTTGCCATCATGTTATTCCAAAATGCTACAGTAAAAACACTTGCAAATCACAGGAATGATACACTAGGACTTCAAGAATATGGTGGAGTAATTTGATAATTTCATTTGTGTGTTTTATAGAGACCCAAATAGTGAATAAAAGCAACCAAATCGCCATTTAACAGGATTTTGACAACTTCTTATTTGAGTTTGGTATCTTATGACTTAAAATTTCCACAGTAAAAATAACTAAAAAGCAAAATATGAACATATTTAGATAAGTACAGAACATCAATTTATAGCATTTCACTCTCTCTATGGTCGTAAATGAGCTTTCAGTGTAGATAGCGCGAGCGAGCTTTTGCGAACTGCAGATGGAGTGACCGCAGTAGCACAGTAGGGGTGATCATATTCATGCACACTAGTCCTCTTTGAATCTCTTAAAAAACACAGGGCTCAAATATCAAGGCTTAGAGATTGAAAATAAGGTCAGAGTTCCTATACGGCCTCTAAACCACAACATAGCCAACTTAATTCGTCCTAAAAAGTATATTCTCCAAATCCCCGGCCCAATGTAACTTCACATTTCATCACAGAGCCTGACATGACCTCACGATTTACCAGAGCCAACTTTGCACCCTTTGGATTCTGTGATTTCATTTCTTTTCAGCTCGTTAATACTGGTTTGTATTCGCCAAGGGAGCTTGAATTTGGGTAAAATGATTCAGGTCCCTCTCATTATTCCAACATCTAAAATTATCTAAATGTGTTTGTAAATATCTAGTGATAAGCTGCAGTGTTATTAATAACTGCTGTTATTAACTGCTAACTGATGTGTGGGCTAGGTTTGGTTTGTAAACTCAGCAAGGCGCTGGTGTTTCTGTGGTTCCTCTAAAGAAAAAAAAAAAAGTTATACCTGATTTGAGTTGATAAATGGTTTAAAAATAATCACTTTTATTATGGTTACTAGAAGGAAAGGACAACTCCATAGAGTTAATTTAATAGATCAGCTACAGGTCCATGTTTATCAAAAGCATTTAATATTAATGGTCATAGTCACACAAATTCACAAAGTATTTAAGACATGGCTGGCTCAGTTTGCTTACTGTGTGAACTCGCTAAAACAGTGCAGATTTTAAATAAATGACCACGAAAAGAAGAAATGATATATTGCAACAGGAAAAATAGATTTTTCTTTAGAAATGAAAGAGTAGTTCAAAGAGAACTCGGCACCTTCTATATCATAATTGTAACCAACATTTTCATAATATATGAAATCATTGATTTCTGAAGACTAGAAATGAAAAGGAAATGACTATCAATCGAATGGGTAATTCGATTCACACTTAACCTCATTCCAGTAAAATGTCAATATTTACAGTTTGATGTGAATAATAGTAAAAAGTAAAATAAAAAAAAAAACCTTCTCAATTTTTGGTTTGTGACAACCAACTGCAGATAAATTCTGTATAACCAAAACTATGCCTCGGTTGGCATTGTAACTGTATTCTCACATAAATGATGTTTAAAACAAATTCAAGCACCACTAAATGTGTAGATTCTTTAAAAAAACAGCTCTGAATGCCCCCGCCCCCCACAAGACCAGGTAAAGGTCAGGGCGAATGGGGTCACGACCTGCAGCGATGAGAAGCCTTTGCATTTCATTTTGCTGCTATTTTCAGTTACAAAAGTGGCTTTTTGCTCTCCTATACAAAATATGTCTCTTAGACAAACTGCGTCTGCTCTGCATTCTACAATCTACAGAAAAGTGGAGCTATATAGTCATTAAATAATTCATATATAGCCCAGTTGGAGAGTTTATGGGACAAATTTATCTTTAATCTCCTTAAAAAACAAAACCATACAGAGCAATAAGAATATTAGAAACCATAGACATCTCTGATAACCCTAAAAAAAGACAAAGGAGAATAATTTGTGATAATTTGGCAGCAGTGCTACAGGAAGCAGTATTAGAATGGAAACTGGATAGACAAAATATAACCATACCTGTGACCACAGATAATGCCAAAAACATTGTCAATGCCTCAAATGCAGCTGGATTGTCACCACATATAGGGTGTTTTGCACACACAGTAAACCTGGTATCCCAAAAGGGGTTGGGAGTAAACCAGATTTCTCGTCTTTTGGGCAAAGTCAGGAGAGTGGTCACCTTTCATAAGAGCACGACTGCAGCAGCTGTCTTAAAGGCCAAACAAGAGATGCTCCAGCTTCCTCCTCACAAGCTGATTAAAGATGATGACACTACAAGGTGGAACTCTAGCTATGACATGCTTACACGCTACTTGGAGCAACAAGCTGCTGTTTATTCTGCACCGACAGAAAAAGATGTTAAAATGAATGCCAAAGATCTCATCACACTCTCTGATCAAGATGTGACTGTTCTGGAGGACATGGTTGAGGTTCTGAAGCCCATGAAAACAATCACAACTCTACTGAACTCAGAACAGCAGCCCACTGTGTCTATGATCCTGCTCAATTCTCTCAGCAATGAAACACAGTGGCACAGATTCACAGATTATGAAGGATGTTAAATCGGCTATAGCAACCAACATTGGAGGGAGGTATTCAAATCCCAGTCTTCAACAGTTCCTGAATGAGAGCACTGCCTTGGACCCTCTGTTCAAGTCTTTACCCCATCTGGATGACCCCTCTCGGAAAGAGATATTCAACAGTCTGTCTGAGAAAATCCTACAAAAGCATCCCACACAGGTGTGTGACCAATTGAAATTCATATGATGAAATGCCAACTATTAATAGTGATGCAAATTTAACTTATACTTGAAATACTGATACATTTATAAATGTATATTCTTTTTTAAACTCGGGCCCCAGGACAAGGGACCAGCCAAAACCCTGCAGAGGACCCAGAAACTGCAGTATCCAGTGAAGGCAGCCCCCCAGCAAAGAGAACCACACTCAGTGAACTGTTTGGTGACTTTTATAGTACAGCCCCCACTACACCAACAACAACAAAATTATGGTCTGATGTTGTCAAGGCCATAAAAAATGACAGTTGTCATTCTCAGGGACTGAAAAAGTCTTAGGATAGAGTTTAGTTTAAGGCTCTATTTGTTCTCTTATTTTGTACATGTTCCTGTAATTGTTTTATTATTTGTTTTGTTATGTTGCACATTGCTGTTTTATTAATACATTTATCTTTTATCAATTATTTAAATTTAACCATTAGTGCCTAATGTGGTGTATTACAGATCACTTGTATCACTTATATCAAACCCAACTTTTGAAATAAGATATTGTAAATTTAGACTTATCCAAAACTGGTGTAGGCCTCTGCTGTAAAAAAGAAAAAAAAAAAAAGAAAACCGAGGATCGAATCAAAGACCCTAAAATCGGAAATGAAATCGAATCGAGGATTTAGAGAATCAT
Source organism: Brachyhypopomus gauderio (assembly GCF_052324685.1). NCBI lineage: Eukaryota > Metazoa > Chordata > Actinopteri > Gymnotiformes > Hypopomidae > Brachyhypopomus > Brachyhypopomus gauderio. Next base: position 1,950,498 of record NW_027506877.1, on the reverse strand, counting down.
GACACCCCTAGTACCCCAAAGAAACGGAATGATCCAAAAGTAAGAAAATGGAGGAGGAAAAAAAACAGATGCCATGTTTAACTGCCAATACTATGACAGCACAAACTGCCTTTCATTGTAAGTCTCTCAGGGCCAATCAGAGGTCGGTATGTTGGGTTGCTGGGAGTAAACTGGGAGTCTTTTTTTTTTTTTTTTTTAAATATGCCGTGTCTCAATTATGTAATACATCTTACGCATCTCAAACAGAGTGTGAGCATTATGTGTGACTGTACATATGATGAGACTCCTAAGAGTGAATGCAAGACTGCCTGAATGTGTGTGTGTGTGTATTCACATGCGTGTCCTCACCAAGCTGAAGGAGTCATAGATGTACATCAGTTCCTCTACGCGGTATTGTTCTAGCACCACTATGTTAGAGAAGTTGGGGCTGCGCTCTCTGGCACAGTCCTCACAGTGCACCACGTACATCTTTTTGCTTCCGTTCTCACTCGTCACAAACAGCAGGTTGAAGACCTCCACCTTCACAATGGGGAAACATGCAGAAACAAGACCATATGCCTGCAATATACGTTTGCCAAGTCAAATGGACATTTTCACAGGACTGTTGTGAAGGTTCTGCATGAGCTTGGATGAAGTGGCTTGGACAGACCAGGCCAGGCAGTGAGGGATGTAACGTGATGAGCAGGGTTCTCTGGAGCACTCCCATCACACTCATTACAATAGTATGCTGGCTCATCTTTCACTCTGCTCTGGTAGGAGATCTTCTTCCCTTCTGCCACAAGTTGGTCTCGCAGAATCTGAATGTGTTTAATAGACTGCAGGAGACAATGCCTGAGTGCAAGACAAGAGAGAGAAGGCAGTTAACATTTACACTACAGTACACTTCTGCTAAAATACTTCAAACGCCAACACTGAACATATTTGTGGAAGGCAAGGACTCTATTTGAATGTGTACAGTCTTTATATAGCAATAACAGCGCCTCTGTGCTCCTGGCATTACCTCAGGTAGTTGTACTCACTTAATCATCTTGTAAGCGGTGGGGTCAGAAATTTTGACTGTGCGAGCCATGTTCCAGGACACGTGGATCATCGGAACGATGGACTTCACTTTCTTCACCTCATTCCATTCAAACCTTTCCAGAGCCAACTGGTACTGGTATGCTGAAAACACATCATAAATACAAAACACTGCAGAAAAACCAGCATTTCAATATGGATTGAATTCAGACAGTATTGAAGCTAGATTCGTCCTCATTTAATACAGTGTGTATACTGGATATGGCTGTGTCAGTGTGAACTTCTTATGGACAGAATCCCCCACCCCTCCCCATTCAGCATTTTGCCACTTGGCAGGTAATTACCATTAAGCGGTCCCATATTCCATGCAATATTATTGCACTAGCCCACAGCCTGCACCAAGTGCACTGTGCCTGCATTGATCCACACCAAGTCTCCAGGGCTCTGGATGAAGCGGTACACTGGGATATTGGAGCAGTACAGATCCTCCAACACAGGCCACCATGAGACAGTTAGGTAGTCCTCCCCATGCCTGGATGAGATCAGGAAGGTATGGTTCAACGGGCTTGTTTCAACTGGTGCAAACCTCAAACACCCGACAATCTACGCACATTTTATACCAAATATATATTTTTTGCCTTAAATATGAAAGCCCATGTACAGACTTACAGAATACCTAAAATCAAAAAAATCTTCTGAAATGTTCATCTTAAATCATCCAAGACTGAAAGCGGTAAATGCAGTTTAACCTTACACCGATTTAATCACAAAAATCGCTGATGGCCTGCCAGAGTAACACATTTAGGCAGATTCCATATTAATACAACCATAATAGTGATTTAGTGAGGGTTACACTGAGGGTGCAGATCTGGTGTGCGACTGCCTGGGACCTTCATGTAGAGCTGCACACTGTTCATGCCCAGGATGGTATGGCCTACGTGACTCAGCATATTGCCACTAGAGGACACACGCATGAATGCTGGCAACTTCTGTAGCTCCTGGAGCTGAGGTTTCCACCTGCACACACAAAGCCAAGAGTTGACAAACATATTACAAAATCACTTTATTGTCTACATATGGTAATTAAGATACCAAGTTGTGTCGTTTCAAACATAATCCTATTTTTGATAGCAAGATAAAGTCTTTACAAAATAAAAGCACAGGGGATGTACAACAGTCTTAATGCATCTGGCACAAAATCAGAGGGCAGCAAGACAATCATATGGAAGCTTCTAGAAAAACTGTTAACTTTTGGGATCAGAGAGGTCAATGTTGGTGCCAAATTTGATAATTTTCCCGGCAGGTTTCTGCTCTGAGCTAGTAATGGAGGCATACAGAGGGGTATTAAATTAAACAATTACAATTAGTGAGGTAATCTAATAATTTATGTTGTCATACTGCATGTGATATTTTTGTATATAATATTATTCCCTGTCATATTTGATTTGTGCTAGATGGCACTGCTGTGGCATCCACATTCTGTACTCTAATTATAAACTTGAAATATTTCAACTGTTTTACATTTTGCACACTATTGCATTTGATAGTTATGTACAAAATGTGGCATGCAAATATATGGGAATACGAATGAATTTTAATGAATACCTTCCTTAAATCTCAACTCATTGAAATCCCACATGTTGTCCACACACTCAAGCAACAAACAAGGACAGTTCTACTTTTAACCAGAGTAAATCAGGGGAGAGCGCGAACGCAGTCCCCCACTACCAGAAATTATGCAGTCGAGATTCCCACATTTGGGGAATTCGCAGGGGTCAGCACAACCGGAGTGCAATGGCTGAGCCTCGCCCTGGGTGAACCACCTTCTTGATCATGGTATCTCCCCTGCCAGGTAAGTATGAGTTCCTAGTCTACACAGGGACCAGATCAACAAAAGCCACGCTATTCACTGGAAGGGCAAGTTCTCCTGTCATTAAACAACTCAACACAGTCGAAAATAAAAGTGAACAAAAACATATATAACCACATACTGCTTTAACACGTCTGTTATTTCGTTGTTTTTTTCTTCGCTTAGGAGTCCGAATTTTGGAGTCGAGTCTACAGAAATGCAGCGTAGACCATTAAATCTTCCGATTGGACCAGAGTCTACGGTCGACCGGGACTCTGACTGTAGACTACCAATCACATCGCACGGATTCACTGTAGACTACCAATCACATCGCACGGATTCGAATATTCATCACGACACGGAGGGCGGGCTGAGGCGACTGTAAACAAAACCGAGAAGACGTTTCCCATGATGCACTGCTCCGGAATATGCATTAGCCCATAGGACGTTTGAGACGTTATTAATGGTTTGATGTACAGCAAAATCTTAAGGGAGCCAAATTCACAACGATCCAATGTGACAGAGTGACGTATTACTAAATGGTGTGGAGAAATGAAGCTTTCAAAGGCTTTTCATGGTGCTTGAATATCGAGAGCAAATGGACCAAGCACTTCCGGAACAGAACGCGCGCTGCCCTTTGCTTTTGGTTAGTGAATTGACGCGCTCAACTCCTCCCGCTTTACCCTCAGTGGCCAGAAGACAAGTGAGAATAAGAGCGATAGATAGATAGATGGATGGATAGATAGATAGACCTTGATTAATCCCAGAGGGAAAGTCAGTTATTATCTGGAGGTAACAGAAATACAGGGAAAGTGGATGCAGTCGCCGAGAGAAATTCCTAATTGGAGCGACTATTTTAATAACATTTAAAGGATGTGATATACTGCACCGTTGACACAGAAAACGACACGGAACTTAACCTAAAATAAAGGTTATAAAAGCGTCATTAAGAAGATTGATAACTTTTCTTTACAGAATAAAGGGGGGAAGTGCACCGTTCCCGGAGGTACTGCAATACCGGGTCGATGCGTGGAGTGGACGGAGCAAGCCCCTATTCCATCTCCCTGTTCCAAAAATCAATTTAATATATGGTCCCCGGGTAGGGGACGTATCAGATATTAAACTGATAAGAACAGATACTACACTTGATCTTAGCCAAAAGGCCGAGAAGCGATACCAGTCGGCCGCCGAACCGAGGGTAGCCGTTCAAAGCATTGAGAATCCCCACTACGGTTCTACAACGCAACACGGTTTTTGCATGAAAACGGAAGGACTCTAAACAAATATCAAGTTACAGTCATGAGTTCATTGAGAAAGGTTGTGCTACACGCAGTGCAGGGGTGTGAAAAGTCAAGGGTTCAGAAATGTTAATAAGTTTGCTGGTCGACCAATCGAATACAAGTAGTTTATAGCAATTCTTGAGTGGTACATCTCCCTAATTGCTTAGACACAAAACTGTTCTGACTTAAAAACGTAAACGACCATTACAGCAGAAACGTCAGTCTATTCTTTGTTCAAATAAAAAAATGGCAGTTGCGTCAAAGACTTAAGTGCACTGGACGACAGCGGGTGAAAAGTGAAGCCACCATTTGCAATTGTCTGGCGCCCTCTAGTGGCTGGTTGAAGTATCACCATTAACCCCGCCTCTTGGATGAAGGGCTCAGGGCGCTCGTTTCAAATTACACACGTCTCCCTCACTCTCACGTGTATATTAGGGGTGCGATCGTGTTTTCACTTCTATAAGCTCTTCTCTCGTTACATTTCCAAAAAGCTACACTAACCAGCTTAAAATTCACAAACTGTAAAGCAAGATGAATAAAATAAAACACACGATATCGTAACTGCGTTGTATATTCCGCCTAACGTCTGCTCGGCTTGACCAACGCCCAGAGCTGTTCCGCCACTACACGTCTCGTCCGCTTGAAAATGATGCAAAACCACGCTGTTATCAACTAGAATAAATCATGAGTCAATAAAGAGTTTAAATGATAATCATCATTCGTCTGCAGGAGAACCCTCCTCTGATGGACCTTTTAAGCACGACTAATTTTCACGCACTACTTTTCTGTCTAGTGGTTTCCAAGCCGTTTACCGACCCGCAACAGGGGATTTGCGCTTGCATAATTAACCTGGAGTTTGTCACCACAAGTGCACCTCGACTCGAACACTGTTCGACATTTTGATCACGTCTGAACTTTTAATGAAAACGAGGCCAGTTGCTGATAAACAGAACCACTGTAGCACACCAAGATCCGTTAGCCGAAGTCGCGCAACACTAGTAGCTAGAAAACCTTGTTTACTTTAAACTTCACAAATCCACAAATACTTACAGACTCGCCGAGTCCGTCTTTGGTAGCGTCACACAAAGCTGCAAGTGCCCCTTGCGTAGGAAATAAATAAAAGCAAAGATTTCCTTCACAACGCAGAAAGATGTGAACGTCTTCACGACATGACCACACAACTAAAATTGTGTGTTATTTTTAAACGCTATTTACGTGTAGCCTAAAACTAAATGTGATATTTCACATCGCCATGATCCAAACACACTGGAGCGCGCGAGCACCATTTTGGACAACAGCACACCCTACAGCCTCGCGCGACTAAGCAGACACGACGGTGCGAGTAAAATATCAAAGTGCTGTTGTGCGATTATCTACACAAAATAACCTTCATTCAGCAAGAATTCGGAAGAGGTTTCATGTGCACAAATGAAAAGCTAATATAGTTAGCAAACTGGTTAACGTTACTGGGTGGCTGTGTTAGCTACGAACAAATGAGTCCTCTCTAGCCATCTTAACAGTTTTCCAGATAAGCGTTATAATAAAATACGAATATTTGAACATACCTGTCGATATAAAACCAGAATATCCCTCTGCTATCCTCTTCGGGTAAATTTCCTTCATAACGCAGACGATTGTGAGCGTCTTCACGACGTGGCCACAGAACCTCCAGACCTGCAGACGCTGCTGCGCGTTGAGGGCGAGTCACTGCTGTCTGTGAACAGGAAGCGCTCATCTTGTTACAAAGAACATGGCTGAAACTCCGGCGAGGTCTTCCACACAACTGAGAAAAATGGTTCATTTGGGACAAGAGTTGGTCACTCTGGGTTTTGTCGTCTATATACACAAGGTGCAAAACACATTAAAAGAAAGGGAAAACCAAAATGGGCTAATAGGTCCTTTTTAAAACATGTCTTGTATGCCTTTTACTAGCGACGTCATTCAACGTAAAATGACTCGCGTTGGTATACATAGACCTTTATCCGTTAACGTTCATTTATATAACGCAGATAATTAAATCTTTGCATTTATTTCATCACGTTTATTTGAAAAACTGAATACTGCTATGCCTACTTTGTTCTTAACACAGCCACTAAGTAACATTTGCAGACAAGACATACAATGGAATGTGAACGGTTATTTGCAAAATATATTAGAAACGATGTAACAATGTTACTTGCACGTAGCCTAAACCGTATGTTTAAAAATCTTATATTTCATATTCCTACCAGTGTATGATCAGAGAACACACTCGTGCACAGTCATTCTAAGCGGACACGAGCACACGCGGGGGCGAGTAATGTGACACGGACTGAGTGACATCGTGAACGTTTATTTGAATACAGAGAAAACAAAAAACATCTCAAATATCAAAGTGCTGCTGTGCGATTAACTACACAAAACAGCATATATTCAGCAAGAATTTGGAAGAGGTTTTATCTGCACAAATGAATAGTAGCTAATATAGTTCAAATATTTAGCAAACTGGTTATTGTTACTGGGTGGCTGCGTTAGGTACGGACAAGTTAGGCCTAGCTAGCCTTACAATTTTCAAAATAAACGTTGTGATAAAATACGAATATTTAAGCAAATATGTCGATATACAATCATAATATTCATGGCCATCCTTTTCACGTTAATCTCCACCAATAAATCCTGCCTTGTTGTATGAGCCTTTACTTTGTGTATTTCACCGGCGTCGTACAAATCAAGTCAGACAGTCTGTGTATACTAGTGGGATATTGAAAAACAAAGAAAATAATATGATCGTGTTTTTGACTCTACTCAAGTCCGCCAGACTGACACACTGAGCTCTAACTTCAGGTCTGTGTTGAAGGACACAGCAATTTAGGCCAATTTAATGTACAAAAGGAACCTGTGAAGTATTTACCCAATTTACATTTTGGGAGTACACAGCAGTCGCTACGTGGTCTAGATACCCAGTCCTGTGCTGAGTCATGATCAAGGACAAAGCATTTCATTTGCATTTGAATGAAACCTGTAGCCAGTTTTGAGAATGGGTACTCTGAGCGATTTCAAGTCAAGAATATTTCCTCCTATTTCAAGTCCGTGTTTCTCCTGGGTGAAAAATGGCCCACACCCAAAATTGGTAAATATTATTGTTGCAATGGTCCTAACAACAAATAATTCGTCAGAAAATTTGCTAGAACCTTAATACAAGCATTCATGAGACCTCTGTGTGGAGAGGAAGGAGAACTGGTAACAGGGGAAATTCACTTCTGTATACAGACATAAAAATCACAATCGCATTTAAATATTTCATATGAAATTTAAACTACTAATCATGAACGTGTTCAAAGCTATCCAAAATGTTCGGGGCATTTTCATTAAGGGAGTAGCTATTATTTGTTTTTAGCTATTATTTCAGCCACACCTGATCTAGTCCATCATAATCTACAGCAGAGCAGATATCTACAGGCAGCGCTGTCCAGAGGGAGACAAATGAAAAAAATAGAAATATCACACAGTCCCTGTCCAAAAGAGTTGATCTTATCAAAGCCGATTTTCTAAACTTTACAAAGCCCTAGAGGCACAACGAATCCTTATTCCATCATCAGCTATTAAGAGAACAGGTCAAGCCTTTGTGATGTTCATGTTGCCAGAAAGTTATCAGAAAGAAAGGATGTGTAAGATCTAAAGCCTCTCCAAGCAGAGATGACAACCTGCTGAAATGTAGTTCTCAAAACTCCTTCAAAAACTGTAAGTAGAATTCAAGACCTCAAAAAAGACTTTTTCCAAGAACAATAACCAGAAGGTTATGTTCTGCAGGTTTTGTGTTTAGAAGATGTGTTTAAAAGCCCAAATAAATATCTGGGAAATAATAAAGGTCTACTTTTGAACACTATATACAACTGTCTGCTTGCATGCTAATAGATACTGTTGAAGGAACCACACACTTGTATCAGAAGAGAAAATGTCAATTTTTAACCCTCTTCTAGAAAACAAGAGTAGAGAGAAATATTACGAGTGCCGTGTCATAAACGACGCCGTATAACAATATGGTGAGATTCCGTTTAAGAAGAAAAATAAATCACACTTGCCATGATGCGCCGATTCTGAATATGCAGTAATGCGTCTTGTTAACGTTTGCTAAATTCACACTTGTGAATTAGTTTATTGATAAGCTACATTAAGGAGACAACTGTAGCATTAATCTGCTTTTCATATGGGAAAACAGATTGGACATGCATGACAATAAGAATCAACTAGCCGCTTGGGACGCGGTTCTCAAGCTGTGAAGTAGGCGCTTCGCATAAAAACACATAAATGAGACTGTTGTCATTGTTTTGTGCGTGAAATGATAGCCCGGTTAGTTAGTCAGACCAGCATATCAAATGACATTCATTTAGTCTACTTCATTTCAGAGGACTACACGGCTGACTAGTTTTAGTCTTTGAGTCTCACAAAGTTTTAATCACACACACATGAGCCATCATCTACACACACACACACGCGCGCGCGCGCTCGTACATAGACTTCAGTGTACCACAAAATAGTTATATATGCTACACTGTGATTAGAAAAATTTACATCACGTAGCCTATAATAAAGATTAAAAGGCCGAAATGGAGCACAGCTTCTCAGATAGAAAACAAGGACACGACCAGGTTATTTTAACTGACTGGCATTTTACTAACAGACCGCGATATTAGATGAAAATACAAAATAGGTTTTAACAGCCATCGGCCTGTGGCCGAACTAAAGCACTAAATGTTACATTAATCACGCACATATCGGTCGACGATACTTGTGCAAATAATTGCCATACTGCGAATTCAACAAGGCTGTTAAACAGTCAAATCACACCAAAATGTATTGCTTTATCACGAAAGAAATTAAATTATTCTAACCAATTTGTTCAAAATGGCGAATTTAGGCCTATACCGAATTAACTTTTCATGTGCGGCACCATGTGAAGGTGTTACTGTGAATACACCTTTTGTCAGCATAAGAACAAAGCATTATAGAAGTTACGCATTTGCACCCACGTTCTTGATAATATTCGACAATTTTACATAAACATTTTAGTCTCTGTTATTTTGCAGTAAGCGCTTACCTCGCTGTCTTCGTCCGTCCCTGCGCTGTTTTAAGCGTAGACCATTCGGTAATGCTGCAAAGTAAATCTGCGGCACGCCACGGGATTTACAGTTCGGTTTTGTATTTGTCATCTTTAGTTTTCACTTGGGTAAAGTTTTCGAAACAAATATCGATCCTTTTGGTACCACGGTCCAGGACAAACTGCAGGCCCTTACTCCTGTCACGTCAAAGATATACGGAGTCTCTCTATGTAAGCACATCACTTCTCAAGACTTTTCCCTCAGATTTGGAAGCATTTCAGCCCCCAAATGAAAAATGTAATGCGCAGTGTAATCCTACATTTGCATTTAAATGTTCCAGGCATGCATGCTAATTTAAAAATTCACATTTAATAATTTCATTTAGATTTGCAATTGTCTTACTTTGTCAGGTCGAGCGCAGTAACTGCTGTCACGCCATCTGCACTTCGCAACAGCTCGGTCGCGCTATCGACACTGAAAGCTCATTTACGCGCATACACGCGGTATTACGGTAGCGCTTTGGGAAACGACGCAGGAGGAAATCTAGGGGCAGAGATTGAAATGCTATGATTTGATGTTCTGAACCTTAAATAGATATAAAATGCTCATAAATTGCTTTTCAAATATTTTAACTGTAGAAATTATAAGTCAAAGTGTATCATTTGCATGACTCAAGTATTTTACTGTAGCATTTTGGAATAAGAAGTTGTCAAAATCCTGATACATGACGATTCGGTTCCTTATATTCACTTTTTGGAGCTCTATAAAATACACTAGGAAGTGTATTTCAAGAATATGGTGGACTGGTTTGATAATTTGATTTGTGCATCATTCCTGTGATTTGCAAGTGTATATATTGCTTTTTTAATACATATTGATTCATTAATTCTGATCAATCTTCCTCACTACTATCACTGCTTCCACCACAACCATCATAAACACAATTAAATGCACACATTTAAACAGACTTCAGAACATTTCCTGCCATAAACATGTCATCATCTTCTTGGTCTTCTGATACCACTTGTTTAATCTGTGCAGATTTGACAGTGCCATTATTATATTAAAATGGAGCAAACTAATTTAGCCAAGACAACATGATGTTTCGAATAAATGCAAAAATGTTTGAACCTTTGGTGACCCTGAATAGCTTACACATGGACCAAACCAAACATTAATGTAACATACTGCAATTTTAGATGAATGTTATTTGTCTTTAGTCCATTAGTACCTGAATGTAATGCATCAAATATAAGGAAATTATACAAAGGAAATAAAGAGTACTATATACATATATATTTATAAACATTAAGAGCTACGTACCATTAAATATAAAAGTAAAGTTTAGAAGTCCCCCCTCCCCCCACAAAAGGAGTTGGGTCTTCCACCTCCTTGAACACACTAAGAGGTGTTAACGACCATGGTTGCCCTAGCAACCTTACCTATATGACCTGACAGGAACACCACTGAACTGAAGAAGTCTTGGGTTGAGTAAAGCTAAAATGTTAAACTACAAACAAGCTTCTACTGTCCACAAAATACCCACAGACAACACATGCAATATATAAAAGTTTTATTTAGTGAAAAGCATCTGAATCTTTAGATTTTAAGATAGTAAAAACATTCTCCAAAACTAAAGATTTTTTTAACAGTTTGGAAATCACCATTTAATACGATTTTGCCATCATGTTATTCCAAAATGCTACAGTAAAAACACTTGCAAATCACAGGAATGATACACTAGGACTTCAAGAATATGGTGGAGTAATTTGATAATTTCATTTGTGTGTTTTATAGAGACCCAAATAGTGAATAAAAGCAACCAAATCGCCATTTAACAGGATTTTGACAACTTCTTATTTGAGTTTGGTATCTTATGACTTAAAATTTCCACAGTAAAAATAACTAAAAAGCAAAATATGAACATATTTAGATAAGTACAGAACATCAATTTATAGCATTTCACTCTCTCTATGGTCGTAAATGAGCTTTCAGTGTAGATAGCGCGAGCGAGCTTTTGCGAACTGCAGATGGAGTGACCGCAGTAGCACAGTAGGGGTGATCATATTCATGCACACTAGTCCTCTTTGAATCTCTTAAAAAACACAGGGCTCAAATATCAAGGCTTAGAGATTGAAAATAAGGTCAGAGTTCCTATACGGCCTCTAAACCACAACATAGCCAACTTAATTCGTCCTAAAAAGTATATTCTCCAAATCCCCGGCCCAATGTAACTTCACATTTCATCACAGAGCCTGACATGACCTCACGATTTACCAGAGCCAACTTTGCACCCTTTGGATTCTGTGATTTCATTTCTTTTCAGCTCGTTAATACTGGTTTGTATTCGCCAAGGGAGCTTGAATTTGGGTAAAATGATTCAGGTCCCTCTCATTATTCCAACATCTAAAATTATCTAAATGTGTTTGTAAATATCTAGTGATAAGCTGCAGTGTTATTAATAACTGCTGTTATTAACTGCTAACTGATGTGTGGGCTAGGTTTGGTTTGTAAACTCAGCAAGGCGCTGGTGTTTCTGTGGTTCCTCTAAAGAAAAAAAAAAAAGTTATACCTGATTTGAGTTGATAAATGGTTTAAAAATAATCACTTTTATTATGGTTACTAGAAGGAAAGGACAACTCCATAGAGTTAATTTAATAGATCAGCTACAGGTCCATGTTTATCAAAAGCATTTAATATTAATGGTCATAGTCACACAAATTCACAAAGTATTTAAGACATGGCTGGCTCAGTTTGCTTACTGTGTGAACTCGCTAAAACAGTGCAGATTTTAAATAAATGACCACGAAAAGAAGAAATGATATATTGCAACAGGAAAAATAGATTTTTCTTTAGAAATGAAAGAGTAGTTCAAAGAGAACTCGGCACCTTCTATATCATAATTGTAACCAACATTTTCATAATATATGAAATCATTGATTTCTGAAGACTAGAAATGAAAAGGAAATGACTATCAATCGAATGGGTAATTCGATTCACACTTAACCTCATTCCAGTAAAATGTCAATATTTACAGTTTGATGTGAATAATAGTAAAAAGTAAAATAAAAAAAAAAACCTTCTCAATTTTTGGTTTGTGACAACCAACTGCAGATAAATTCTGTATAACCAAAACTATGCCTCGGTTGGCATTGTAACTGTATTCTCACATAAATGATGTTTAAAACAAATTCAAGCACCACTAAATGTGTAGATTCTTTAAAAAAACAGCTCTGAATGCCCCCGCCCCCCACAAGACCAGGTAAAGGTCAGGGCGAATGGGGTCACGACCTGCAGCGATGAGAAGCCTTTGCATTTCATTTTGCTGCTATTTTCAGTTACAAAAGTGGCTTTTTGCTCTCCTATACAAAATATGTCTCTTAGACAAACTGCGTCTGCTCTGCATTCTACAATCTACAGAAAAGTGGAGCTATATAGTCATTAAATAATTCATATATAGCCCAGTTGGAGAGTTTATGGGACAAATTTATCTTTAATCTCCTTAAAAAACAAAACCATACAGAGCAATAAGAATATTAGAAACCATAGACATCTCTGATAACCCTAAAAAAAGACAAAGGAGAATAATTTGTGATAATTTGGCAGCAGTGCTACAGGAAGCAGTATTAGAATGGAAACTGGATAGACAAAATATAACCATACCTGTGACCACAGATAATGCCAAAAACATTGTCAATGCCTCAAATGCAGCTGGATTGTCACCACATATAGGGTGTTTTGCACACACAGTAAACCTGGTATCCCAAAAGGGGTTGGGAGTAAACCAGATTTCTCGTCTTTTGGGCAAAGTCAGGAGAGTGGTCACCTTTCATAAGAGCACGACTGCAGCAGCTGTCTTAAAGGCCAAACAAGAGATGCTCCAGCTTCCTCCTCACAAGCTGATTAAAGATGATGACACTACAAGGTGGAACTCTAGCTATGACATGCTTACACGCTACTTGGAGCAACAAGCTGCTGTTTATTCTGCACCGACAGAAAAAGATGTTAAAATGAATGCCAAAGATCTCATCACACTCTCTGATCAAGATGTGACTGTTCTGGAGGACATGGTTGAGGTTCTGAAGCCCATGAAAACAATCACAACTCTACTGAACTCAGAACAGCAGCCCACTGTGTCTATGATCCTGCTCAATTCTCTCAGCAATGAAACACAGTGGCACAGATTCACAGATTATGAAGGATGTTAAATCGGCTATAGCAACCAACATTGGAGGGAGGTATTCAAATCCCAGTCTTCAACAGTTCCTGAATGAGAGCACTGCCTTGGACCCTCTGTTCAAGTCTTTACCCCATCTGGATGACCCCTCTCGGAAAGAGATATTCAACAGTCTGTCTGAGAAAATCCTACAAAAGCATCCCACACAGGTGTGTGACCAATTGAAATTCATATGATGAAATGCCAACTATTAATAGTGATGCAAATTTAACTTATACTTGAAATACTGATACATTTATAAATGTATATTCTTTTTTAAACTCGGGCCCCAGGACAAGGGACCAGCCAAAACCCTGCAGAGGACCCAGAAACTGCAGTATCCAGTGAAGGCAGCCCCCCAGCAAAGAGAACCACACTCAGTGAACTGTTTGGTGACTTTTATAGTACAGCCCCCACTACACCAACAACAACAAAATTATGGTCTGATGTTGTCAAGGCCATAAAAAATGACAGTTGTCATTCTCAGGGACTGAAAAAGTCTTAGGATAGAGTTTAGTTTAAGGCTCTATTTGTTCTCTTATTTTGTACATGTTCCTGTAATTGTTTTATTATTTGTTTTGTTATGTTGCACATTGCTGTTTTATTAATACATTTATCTTTTATCAATTATTTAAATTTAACCATTAGTGCCTAATGTGGTGTATTACAGATCACTTGTATCACTTATATCAAACCCAACTTTTGAAATAAGATATTGTAAATTTAGACTTATCCAAAACTGGTGTAGGCCTCTGCTGTAAAAAAGAAAAAAAAAAAAAGAAAACCGAGGATCGAATCAAAGACCCTAAAATCGGAAATGAAATCGAATCGAGGATTTAGAGAATCATGACACCCCTAGTACCCCAAAGAAACGGAATGATCCAAAAGTAAGAAAATGGAGGAGGAAAAAAAACAGATGCCATGTTTAACTGCCAATACTATGACAGCACAAACTGCCTTTCATTGTAAGTCTCTCAGGGCCAATCAGAGGTCGGTATGTTGGGTTGCTGGGAGTAAACTGGGAGTCTTTTTTTTTTTTTTTTTTAAATATGCCGTGTCTCAATTATGTAATACATCTTACGCATCTCAAACAGAGTGTGAGCATTATGTGTGACTGTACATATGATGAGACTCCTAAGAGTGAATGCAAGACTGCCTGAATGTGTGTGTGTGTGTATTCACATGCGTGTCCTCACCAAGCTGAAGGAGTCATAGATGTACATCAGTTCCTCTACGCGGTATTGTTCTAGCACCACTATGTTAGAGAAGTTGGGGCTGCGCTCTCTGGCACAGTCCTCACAGTGCACCACGTACATCTTTTTGCTTCCGTTCTCACTCGTCACAAACAGCAGGTTGAAGACCTCCACCTTCACAATGGGGAAACATGCAGAAACAAGACCATATGCCTGCAATATACGTTTGCCAAGTCAAATGGACATTTTCACAGGACTGTTGTGAAGGTTCTGCATGAGCTTGGATGAAGTGGCTTGGACAGACCAGGCCAGGCAGTGAGGGATGTAACGTGATGAGCAGGGTTCTCTGGAGCACTCCCATCACACTCATTACAATAGTATGCTGGCTCATCTTTCACTCTGCTCTGGTAGGAGATCTTCTTCCCTTCTGCCACAAGTTGGTCTCGCAGAATCTGAATGTGTTTAATAGACTGCAGGAGACAATGCCTGAGTGCAAGACAAGAGAGAGAAGGCAGTTAACATTTACACTACAGTACACTTCTGCTAAAATACTTCAAACGCCAACACTGAACATATTTGTGGAAGGCAAGGACTCTATTTGAATGTGTACAGTCTTTATATAGCAATAACAGCGCCTCTGTGCTCCTGGCATTACCTCAGGTAGTTGTACTCACTTAATCATCTTGTAAGCGGTGGGGTCAGAAATTTTGACTGTGCGAGCCATGTTCCAGGACACGTGGATCATCGGAACGATGGACTTCACTTTCTTCACCTCATTCCATTCAAACCTTTCCAGAGCCAACTGGTACTGGTATGCTGAAAACACATCATAAATACAAAACACTGCAGAAAAACCAGCATTTCAATATGGATTGAATTCAGACAGTATTGAAGCTAGATTCGTCCTCATTTAATACCGTGTGTATACTGGATATGGCTGTGTCAGTGTGAACTTCTTATGGACAGAATCCCCCACCCCTCCCCATTCAGCATTTTGCCACTTGGCAGGTAATTACCATTAAGCGGTCCCATATTCCATGCAATATTATTGCACTAGCCCACAGCCTGCACCAAGTGCACTGTGCCTGCATTGATCCACACCAAGTCTCCAGGGCTCTGGATGAAGCGGTACACTGGGATATTGGAGCAGTACAGATCCTCCAACACAGGCCACCATGAGACAGTTAGGTAGTCCTCCCCATGCCTGGATGAGATCAGGAAGGTATGGTTCAACGGGCTTGTTTCAACTGGTGCAAACCTCAAACACCCGACAATCTACGCACATTTTATACCAAATATATATTTTTTGCCTTAAATATGAAAGCCCATGTACAGACTTACAGAATACCTAAAATCAAAAAAATCTTCTGAAATGTTCATCTTAAATCATCCAAGACTGAAAGCGGTAAATGCAGTTTAACCTTACACCGATTTAATCACAAAAATCGCTGATGGCCTGCCAGAGTAACACATTTAGGCAGATTCCATATTAATACAACCATAATAGTGATTTAGTGAGGGTTACACTGAGGGTGCAGATCTGGTGTGCGACTGCCTGGGACCTTCATGTAGAGCTGCACACTGTTCATGCCCAGGATGGTATGGCCTACGTGACTCAGCATATTGCCACTAGAGGACACACGCATGAATGCTGGCAACTTCTGTAGCTCCTGGAGCTGAGGTTTCCACCTGCACACACAAAGCCAAGAGTTGACAAACATATTACAAAATCACTTTATTGTCTACATATGGTAATTAAGATACCAAGTTGTGTCGTTTCAAACATAATCCTATTTTTGATGCAAGATAAAGTCTTTACAAAATAAAAGCACAGGGGATGTACAACAGTCTTAATGCATCTGGCACAAAATCAGAGGGCAGCAAGACAATCATATGGAAGCTTCTAGAAAAACTGTTAACTTTTGGGATCAGAGAGGTCAATGTTGGTGCCAAATTTGATAATTTTCCCGGCAGGTTTCTGCTCTGAGCTAGTAATGGAGGCATACAGAGGGGTATTAAATTAAACAATTACAATTAGTGAGGTAATCTAATAATTTATGTTGTCATACTGCATGTGATATTTTTGTATATAATATTATTCCCTGTCATATTTGATTTGTGCTAGATGGCACTGCTGTGGCATCCACATTCTGTACTCTAATTATAAACTTGAAATATTTCAACTGTTTTACATTTTGCACACTATTGCATTTGATAGTTATGTACAAAATGTGGCATGCAAATATATGGGAATACGAATGAATTTTAATGAATACCTTCCTTAAATCTCAACTCATTGAAATCCCACATGTTGTCCACACACTCAAGCAACAAACAAGGACAGTTCTACTTTTAACCAGAGTAAATCAGGGGAGAGCGCGAACGCAGTCCCCCACTACCAGAAATTATGCAGTCGAGATTCCCACATTTGGGGAATTCGCAGGGGTCAGCACAACCGGAGTGCAATGGCTGAGCCTCGCCCTGGGTGAACCACCTTCTTGATCATGGTATCTCCCCTGCCAGGTAAGTATGAGTTCCTAGTCTACACAGGGACCAGATCAACAAAAGCCACGCTATTCACTGGAAGGGCAAGTTCTCCTGTCATTAAACAACTCAACACAGTCGAAAATAAAAGTGAACAAAAACATATATAACCACATACTGCTTTAACACGTCTGTTATTTCGTTGTTTTTTTCTTCGCTTAGGAGTCCGAATTTTGGAGTCGAGTCTACAGAAATGCAGCGTAGACCATTAAATCTTCCGATTGGACCAGAGTCTACGGTCGACCGGGACTCTGACTGTAGACTACCAATCACATCGCACGGATTCACTGTAGACTACCAATCACATCGCACGGATTCGAATATTCATCACGACACGGAGGGCGGGCTGAGGCGACTGTAAACAAAACCGAGAAGACGTTTCCCATGATGCACTGCTCCGGAATATGCATTAGCCCATAGGACGTTTGAGACGTTATTAATGGTTTGATGTACAGCAAAATCTTAAGGGAGCCAAATTCACAACGATCCAATGTGACAGAGTGACGTATTACTAAATGGTGTGGAGAAATGAAGCTTTCAAAGGCTTTTCATGGTGCTTGAATATCGAGAGCAAATGGACCAAGCACTTCCGGAACAGAACGCGCGCTGCCCTTTGCTTTTGGTTAGTGAATTGACGCGCTCAACTCCTCCCGCTTTACCCTCAGTGGCCAGAAGACAAGTGAGAATAAGAGCGATAGATAGATAGATGGATGGATAGATAGATAGACCTTGATTAATCCCAGAGGGAAAGTCAGTTATTATCTGGAGGTAACAGAAATACAGGGAAAGTGGATGCAGTCGCCGAGAGAAATTCCTAATTGGAGCGACTATTTTAATAACATTTAAAGGATGTGATATACTGCACCGTTGACACAGAAAACGACACGGAACTTAACCTAAAATAAAGGTTATAAAAGCGTCATTAAGAAGATTGATAACTTTTCTTTACAGAATAAAGGGGGGAAGTGCACCGTTCCCGGAGGTACTGCAATACCGGGTCGATGCGTGGAGTGGACGGAGCAAGCCCCTATTCCATCTCCCTGTTCCAAAAATCAATTTAATATATGGTCCCCGGGTAGGGGACGTATCAGATATTAAACTGATAAGAACAGATACTACACTTGATCTTAGCCAAAAGGCCGAGAAGCGATACCAGTCGGCCGCCGAACCGAGGGTAGCCGTTCAAAGCATTGAGAATCCCCACTACGGTTCTACAACGCAACACGGTTTTTGCATGAAAACGGAAGGACTCTAAACAAATATCAAGTTACAGTCATGAGTTCATTGAGAAAGGTTGTGCTACACGCAGTGCAGGGGTGTGAAAAGTCAAGGGTTCAGAAATGTTAATAAGTTTGCTGGTCGACCAATCGAATACAAGTAGTTTATAGCAATTCTTGAGTGGTACATCTCCCTAATTGCTTAGACACAAAACTGTTCTGACTTAAAAACGTAAACGACCATTACAGCAGAAACGTCAGTCTATTCTTTGTTCAAATAAAAAAATGGCAGTTGCGTCAAAGACTTAAGTGCACTGGACGACAGCGGGTGAAAAGTGAAGCCACCATTTGCAATTGTCTGGCGCCCTCTAGTGGCTGGTTGAAGTATCACCATTAACCCCGCCTCTTGGATGAAGGGCTCAGGGCGCTCGTTTCAAATTACACACGTCTCCCTCACTCTCACGTGTATATTAGGGGTGCGATCGTGTTTTCACTTCTATAAGCTCTTCTCTCGTTACATTTCCAAAAAGCTACACTAACCAGCTTAAAATTCACAAACTGTAAAGCAAGATGAATAAAATAAAACACACGATATCGTAACTGCGTTGTATATTCCGCCTAACGTCTGCTCGGCTTGACCAACGCCCAGAGCTGTTCCGCCACTACACGTCTCGTCCGCTTGAAAATGATGCAAAACCACGCTGTTATCAACTAGAATAAATCATGAGTCAATAAAGAGTTTAAATGATAATCATTCGTCTGCAGGAGAACCCTCCTCTGATGGACCTTTTAAGCACGACTAATTTTCACGCACTACTTTTCTGTCTAGTGGTTTCCAAGCCGTTTACCGACCCGCAACAGGGGATTTGCGCTTGCATAATTAACCTGGAGTTTGTCACCACAAGTGCACCTCGACTCGAACACTGTTCGACATTTTGATCACGTCTGAACTTTTAATGAAAACGAGGCCAGTTGCTGATAAACAGAACCACTGTAGCACACCAAGATCCGTTAGCCGAAGTCGCGCAACACTAGTAGCTAGAAAACCTTGTTTACTTTAAACTTCACAAATCCACAAATACTTACAGACTCGCCGAGTCCGTCTTTGGTAGCGTCACACAAAGCTGCAAGTGCCCCTTGCGTAGGAAATAAATAAAAGCAAAGATTTCCTTCACAACGCAGAAAGATGTGAACGTCTTCACGACATGACCACACAACTAAAATTGTGTGTTATTTTTAAACGCTATTTACGTGTAGCCTAAAACTAAATGTGATATTTCACATCGCCATGATCCAAACACACTGGAGCGCGCGAGCACCATTTTGGACAACAGCACACCCTACAGCCTCGCGCGACTAAGCAGACACGACGGTGCGAGTAAAATATCAAAGTGCTGTTGTGCGATTATCTACACAAAATAACCTTCATTCAGCAAGAATTCGGAAGAGGTTTCATGTGCACAAATGAAAAGCTAATATAGTTAGCAAACTGGTTAACGTTACTGGGTGGCTGTGTTAGCTACGAACAAATGAGTCCTCTCTAGCCATCTTAACAGTTTTCCAGATAAGCGTTATAATAAAATACGAATATTTGAACATACCTGTCGATATAAAACCAGAATATCCCTCTGCTATCCTCTTCGGGTAAATTTCCTTCATAACGCAGACGATTGTGAGCGTCTTCACGACGTGGCCACAGAACCTCCAGACCTGCAGACGCTGCTGCGCGTTGAGGGCGAGTCACTGCTGTCTGTGAACAGGAAGCGCTCATCTTGTTACAAAGAACATGGCTGAAACTCCGGCGAGGTCTTCCACACAACTGAGAAAAATGGTTCATTTGGGACAAGAGTTGGTCACTCTGGGTTTTGTCGTCTATATACACAAGGTGCAAAACACATTAAAAGAAAGGGAAAACCAAAATGGGCTAATAGGTCCTTTTTAAAACATGTCTTGTATGCCTTTTACTAGCGACGTCATTCAACGTAAAATGACTCGCGTTGGTATACATAGACCTTTATCCGTTAACGTTCATTTATATAACGCAGATAATTAAATCTTTGCATTTATTTCATCACGTTTATTTGGAAAACTGAATACTGCTATGCCTACTTTGTTCTTAACACAGCCACTAAGTAACATTTGCAGACAAGACATACAATGGAATGTGAACGGTTATTTGCAAAATATATTAGAAACGATGTAACAATGTTACTTGCACGTAGCCTAAACCGTATGTTTAAAAATCTTATATTTCATATTCCTACCAGTGTATGATCAGAGAACACACTCGTGCACAGTCATTCTAAGCGGACACGAGCACACGCGGGGGCGAGTAATGTGACACGGACTGAGTGACATCGTGAACGTTTATTTGAATACAGAGAAAACAAAAAACATCTCAAATATCAAAGTGCTGCTGTGCGATTAACTACACAAAACAGCATATATTCAGCAAGAATTTGGAAGAGGTTTTATCTGCACAAATGAATAGTAGCTAATATAGTTCAAATATTTAGCAAACTGGTTATTGTTACTGGGTGGCTGCGTTAGGTACGGACAAGTTAGGCCTAGCTAGCCTTACAATTTTCAAAATAAACGTTGTGATAAAATACGAATATTTAAGCAAATATGTCGATATACAATCATAATATTCATGGCCATCCTTTTCACGTTAATCTCCACCAATAAATCCTGCCTTGTTGTATGAGCCTTTACTTTGTGTATTTCACCGGCGTCGTACAAATCAAGTCAGACAGTCTGTGTATACTAGTGGGATATTGAAAAACAAAGAAAATAATATGATCGTGTTTTTGACTCTACTCAAGTCCGCCAGACTGACACACTGAGCTCTAACTTCAGGTCTGTGTTGAAGGACACAGCAATTTAGGCCAATTTAATGTACAAAAGGAACCTGTGAAGTATTTACCCAATTTACATTTTGGGAGTACACAGCAGTCGCTACGTGGTCTAGATACCCAGTCCTGTGCTGAGTCATGATCAAGGACAAAGCATTTCATTTGCATTTGAATGAAACCTGTAGCCAGTTTTGAGAATGGGTACTCTGAGCGATTTCAAGTCAAGAATATTTCCTCCTATTTCAAGTCCGTGTTTCTCCTGGGTGAAAAATGGCCCACACCCAAAATTGGTAAATATTATTGTTGCAATGGTCCTAACAACAAATAATTCGTCAGAAAATTTGCTAGAACCTTAATACAAGCATTCATGAGACCTCTGTGTGGAGAGGAAGGAGAACTGGTAACAGGGGAAATTCACTTCTGTATACAGACATAAAAATCACAATCGCATTTAAATATTTCATATGAAATTTAAACTACTAATCATGAACGTGTTCAAAGCTATCCAAAATGTTCGGGGCATTTTCATTAAGGGAGTAGCTATTATTTGTTTTTAGCTATTATTTCAGCCACACCTGATCTAGTCCATCATAATCTACAGCAGAGCAGATATCTACAGGCATCACTGAAAGAAAGGATGTGTAAGATCTAAAGCCTCTCCAAGCAGAGATGACAACCTGCTGAAATGTAGTTCTCAAAACTCCTTCAAAAACTGTAAGTAGAATTCAAGACCTCAGAAAAGACTTTTTCCAAGAACAATAACCAGAAGGTTATGTTCTGCAGGTTTTGTGTTTAGAAGATGTGTTTAAAAGCCCAAATAAATATCTGGGAAATAATAAAGGTCTACTTTTGAACACTATATAAAACTGTCTGCTTGCATGCTAATAGATACTGTTGAAGGAACCACACACTTGTATCAGAAGAGAAAATGTCAATTTTTAACCCTCTTCTAGAAAACAAAAGAGTAGAGAGAAATATTACGAGTGCCGTGTCATAAACGACGCCGTGTAACAATATGGTGAGATTCCGTTTAAGAAGAAATATAAATCACACTTGCCATGATGCGCCGATTCTGAATATGCAGTAATGCGTCTTGTTAACGTTTGCTAAATTCACACTTGTGAATTAGTTTATTGATAAGCTACATTAAGGAGACAACTGTAGCATTAATCTGCTTTTCATATGGGAAAACAGATTGGACATGCATGACAATAAGAATCAACTAGCCGCTTGGGACGCGGTTCTCAAGCTGTGAAGTAGGCGCTTCGCATAAAAACACATAAATGAGACTGTTGTCATTGTTTTGTGCGTGAAATGATAGCCCGGTTAGTTAGTCAGACCAGCATATCAAATGACATTCATTTAGTCTACTTCATTTCAGAGGACTACACGGCTGACTAGTTTTAGTCTTTGAGTCTCACAAAGTTTTAATCACACACACATGAGCCATCATCTACACACACACACACGCGCGCGCGCGCTCGTACATAGACTTCAGTGTACCACAAAATAGTTATATATGCTACACTGTGATTAGAAAAATTTACATCACGTAGCCTATAATAAAGATTAAAAGGCCGAAATGGAGCACAGCTTCTCAGATAGAAAACAAGGACACGACCAGGTTATTTTAACTGACTGGCATTTTACTAACAGACCGCGATATTAGATGAAAATACAAAATAGGTTTTAACAGCCATCGGCCTGTGGCCGAACTAAAGCACTAAATGTTACATTAATCACGCACATATCGGTCGACGATACTTGTGCAAATAATTGCCATACTGCGAATTCAACAAGGCTGTTAAACAGTCAAATCACACCAAAATGTATTGCTTTATCACGAAAGAAATTAAATTATTCTAACCAATTTGTTCAAAATGGCGAATTTAGGCCTATACCGAATTAACTTTTCATGTGCGGCACCATGTGAAGGTGTTACTGTGAATACACCTTTTGTCAGCATAAGAACAAAGCATTATAGAAGTTACGCATTTGCACCCACGTTCTTGATAATATTCGACAATTTTACATAAACATTTTAGTCTCTGTTATTTTGCAGTAAGCGCTTACCTCGCTGTCTTCGTCCGTCCCTGCGCTGTTTTAAGCGTAGACCATTCGGTAATGCTGCAAACTAAATCTGCGGCACGCCACGGGATTTACAGTTCGGTTTTGTATTTGTCATCTTTAGTTTTCACTTAGGTAAAGTTTTCGAAACAAATATCGATCCTTTTGGTACCACGGTCCAGGACAAACTGCAGGCCCTTACTCCTGTCACGTCAAAGATATACGGAGTCTCTCTATGTAAGCACATCACTTCTCAAGACTTTTCCCTCAGATTTGGAAGCATTTCAGCCCCCAAATGAAAAATGTAATGCGCAGTGTAATCCTACATTTGCATTTAAATGTTCCAGGCATGCATGCTAATTTAAAAATTCACATTTAATAATTTCATTTAGATTTGCAATTGTCTTACTTTGTCAGGTCGAGCGCAGTAACTGCTGTCACGCCGTCTGCACTTCGCAACAGCTCGGTCGCGCTATCGACACTGAAAGCTCATTTACGCGCATACACGCGGTATTACGGTAGCGCTTTGGGAAACGACGCAGGAGGAAATCTAGGGGCAGAGATTGAAATGCTATGATTTGATGTTCTGAACCTTAAATAGATATAAAATGCTCATAAATTGCTTTTCAAATATTTTAACTGTAGAAATTATAAGTCAAAGTGTATCATTTGCATGACTCAAGTATTTTACTGTAGCATTTTGGAATAAGAAGTTGTCAAAATCCTGATACATGACGATTCGGTTCCTTATATTCACTTTTTGGAGCTCTATAAAATACACTAGGAAGTGTATTTCAAGAATATGGTGGACTGGTTTGATAATTTGATTTGTGTATCATTCCTGTGATTTGCAAGTGTTTTACTGTAGCATTTTGGGATAACATGAAGGCAAATATATATTGCTTTTTTAATACATATTGATTCATTAATTCTGATCAATCTTCCTCACTACTATCGCTGCTTCCACCACAACCATCATAAACACAATTAAATGCACATATTTAAACAGACTTCAGAACATTTCCTGCCATAAACATGTCATCATCTTCTTGGTCTTCTGCTACCACTTGTTTAATCTGTGCAGATTTGACAGCGCCATTATTATATTAAAATGGAGCAAACTAATTTAGACAAGACAACATGATGTTTTGAATAAATGCAAAAATATTTGAACCTTTGGTGACCCTGAATAGCTTACACATGGACCAAACCAAACATTAATGTAACATACTGCAATTTGAGATGAATGTTATTTGTCTTTAGTCCATTAGTAACTGAATGTAATGCATCAAATATAAGGAAATTATACAAAGGAAATAGAGTACTATATACATATATATTTATAAACATATTAAGAGCTACTTACCATTAAATATAAAAGTAAAGTTTAGAAGTCCCCCCTCCCCCCACAAAAGGAGTTGGGTCTTCCACCTCCTTGAACACACTAAGAGGTGTTAACGACCATGGTTGCCCTAGCAACCTTACCTATATGACCTGACAGGAACACCACTGAACTGAAGAAGTCTTGGGTTGAGTAAAGCTAAAATGTTAAACTACAAACAAGCTTCTACTGTCCACAAAATACCCACAGACAACACATGCAATATATAAAAGTTTTATTTAGTGAAAAGCATCTGAATCTTTAGATTTTAAGATAGTAAAAACATTCTCCAAAACTAAAGATTTTTTAACAGTTTGGAAATCACCATTTAATACGATTTTGCCATCATGTTATTCCAAAATGCTACAGTAAAAACACTTGCAAATCACAGGAATGATACACTAGGACTTCAAGAATATGGTGGAGTAATTTGATAATTTCATTTGTGTGTTTTATAGAGACCCAAATAGTGAATAAAAGCAACCAAATCGCCATTTAACAGGATTTTGACAACTTCTTATTTGAGTTTGGTATCTTATGACTTAAAATTTCCACAGTAAAAATAACTAAAAAGCAAAATATGAACATATTTAGATAAGTACAGAACATTAATTTATAGCATTTCACTCTCTCTATGGTCGTAAATGAGCTTTCAGTGTAGATAGCGCGAGCGAGCTTTGGCGAAGTGCAGATGGAGTGACCGCAGTAGCGCAGTAGGGGTGATCATATTCAAGCACACTAGTCCTCTTTGAATCTCTTAAAAAACACAGGGCTCAAATATCAAGGCTTAGAGATTGAAAATAAGGTCAGAGTTCCTATACGGCCTCTAAACCATAAAATAGCCAACTTAATTCGTCCTAAAAAGTATATTCTCCAAATCCCCGGCCCAATGTAACTTCACATTTCATCACAGAGCCTGACATGACCTCACGATTTACCAGAGCCAACTTTGCACCCTTTGGATTCTGTGATTTCATTTCTTTTCAGCTCGTTAATACTGGTTTGTATTCACCATGGGAGCTTGAATTTGGGTAAAATGATTCAGGTCCCTCTCATTCTTCCAACATCTAAAATTATCTAAATGTGTTTGTAAATATCTAGTGATAAGCTGCAGTGTTATTAATAACTGCTGTTATTAACTGCTAACTGATGTGTGGGCTAGGTTTGGTTTGTAAACTCAGCAAGGCACTGGTGTTTCTGTGGTTCCTCTAAAGAAAAAAAAAGTTATACCTGATTTGAGTTGATAAATGGTTTAAAAATAATCACTTTTATTATGGTTACTAGAAGGAAAGGACAACTCCATAGAGTTAATTTAATAGATCAGCTACAGGTCCATGTTTATCAAAAGCATTTAATATTAATGGTCATAGTCACACAAATTCACAAAGTATTTAAGACATGGCTGGCTCAGTTTGCTTACTGTGTGAACTCGCTAAAACAGTGCAGATTTTAAATAAATGACCACGAAAAGAAGAAATGATATATTGCAACAGGAAAAATAGATTTTTCTTTAGAAATGAAAGAGTAGTTCAAAGAGAACTCGGCACCTTCTATATCATAATTGTAACCAACATTTTCATTATATATGAAATAATTGATTTCCGAAGACTAGAAATGAAAAGGAAATGACTATCAATCGAATGGGTAATTCGATTCACACTTAACCTCATTCCAGTAAAATGGCAATATTTACAGTTTGATGTGAATAATAGTAAAAAAAAAAAAAAAAAAAAAAAACCTTCTCAATTTTTGGTTTGTGACAACCAACTGCAGATAAATTCTGTATAACCGAAACTATGCCTCGGTTGGCATTGTAACTGTATTCTCACATAAATGATGTTTAAAACAAATTCAAGCACCACTAAATGTGTAGATTCTTTAAAAAAACAGCTTTGAATGCCCCCTCCCCACCACAAGACCAGGTAAAGGTCAGGGCGAATGGGGTCACGACCTGCAGCGATGAGAAGCCTTTGCATTTCATTTTGCTGCTATTTTCAGTTACAAAAGTGGCTTTTTGCTCTCCTATACAAAATATGTCTCTTAGACAAACTGCTTCTGCTCTGCATTCTACAATCTACAAAAAAGTGGAGCTATATAGTCATTAAATAATTCATATATAGCCCAGTTGGAGAGTTTATGTGACAAATTTATCTTTAATCTCCTTAAAAAGCAAAACCATACAGAGCAATAAGAATAATAGAAACCATAGACATCTCTGATAACCCTAAAAAAAGACAAAGGAGAATAATTTGTGATAATTTGGCAGCAGTGCTACAGGAAGCAGTATTAGAATGGAAACTGGATAGACAAAATATAACCATACCTGTGACCACAGATACTGCCAAAAACATTGTCAATGCCTCAAATGCAGCTGGATTGTCACCACATATAGGGTGTTTTGCACACACAGTAAACCTGGTATCCCAAAGGGGGTTGGGAGTAAACCAGATTTCTCGTCTTTTGGGCAAAGTCAGGAGAGTGGTCACCTTTCATAAGAGCACGACTGCAGCAGCTGTCTTAAAGGCCAAACAAGAGATGCTCCAGCTTCCTCCTCACAAGCTGATTAAAGATGATGACACTATAAGGTGGAACTCTAGCTATGACATGCTTACACGCTACTTGGAGCAACAAGCTGCTGTTTATTCTGCACAGACAGAAAAAGATGTTAAAATTAATGCCAAAGATCTCATCACACTCTCTGATCAAGATGTGACTGTTCTGGAGGACGTGGTTGAGGTTCTGAAGCCCATGAAAACAATCACAACTCTACTGAACTCAGAACAGCAGCCCACTGTGTCTATGATCCTGCTCAATTCTCTCAGCAATGAAACACAGTGGCACAGATTCACAGATTATGAAGGATGTTAAATCGGCTATAGCAACCAACATTGGAGGGAGGTATTCAAATCCCAGTCTTCAACAGTTCCTGAATGAGAGCACTGCCTTGGACCCTCTGTTCAAGTCTTTACCCCATCTGGATGACCCCTCTTGGAAAGAGATATTCAACAGTCTGTCTGAGAAAATCCTACAAAAGCATCCCACACAGGTGTGTGACCAATTGAAATTCATATGATGAAATGCCAACTATTAATAGTGATGCAAATTTAACTTATACTTGAAATACTGATACATTTATAAATGTATATTCTTTTTTAAACTCGGGCCCCAGGACAAGGGACCAGCCAAAACCCTGCAGAGGACCCAGAAACTGCAGTATCCAGTGAAGGCAGCCCCCCAGCAAAGAGAACCACACTCAGTGAACTGTTTGGTGACTTTTATAGTACAGCCCCCACTACACCAACAACAACAAAATTATGGTCTGATGTTGTCAAGGCCATAAAAAATGACAGTTGTCATTCTCAGGGACTGAAAAAGTCTTAGGATAGAGTTTAGTTTAAGGCTCTATTTGTTCTCTTATTTTGTACATGTTCCTGTAATTGTTTTATTATTTGTTTTGTTATGTTGCACATTGCTGTTTTATTAATACATTTATCTTTTATCAATTATTTAAATTTAACCATTAGTGCCTAATGTGGTGTATTACAGATCACTTGTATCACTTATATCAAACCCAACTTTTGAAATAAGATATTGTAAATTTAGACTTATCCAAAACTGGTGTAGGCCTCTGCTGTAAAAAAGAAAAAAAAAAAAAGAAAACCGAGGATCGAATCAAAGACCCTAAAATCGGAAATGAAATCGAATCGAGGATTTAGAGAATCATGACACCCCTAGTACCCCAAAGAAACGGAATGATCCAAAAGTAAGAAAATGGAGGAGGAAAAAAAACAGATGCCATGTTTAACTGCCAATACTATGACAGCACAAACTGCCTTTCATTGTAAGTCTCTCAGGGCCAATCAGAGGTCGGTATGTTGGGTTGCTGGGAGTAAACTGGGAGTCTTTTTTTTTTTTTTTTTTAAATATGCCGTGTCTCAATTATGTAATACATCTTACGCATCTCAAACAGAGTGTGAGCATTATGTGTGACTGTACATATGATGAGACTCCTAAGAGTGAATGCAAGACTGCCTGAATGTGTGTGTGTGTGTATTCACATGCGTGTCCTCACCAAGCTGAAGGAGTCATAGATGTACATCAGTTCCTCTACGCGGTATTGTTCTAGCACCACTATGTTAGAGAAGTTGGGGCTGCGCTCTCTGGCACAGTCCTCACAGTGCACCACGTACATCTTTTTGCTTCCGTTCTCACTCGTCACAAACAGCAGGTTGAAGACCTCCACCTTCACAATGGGGAAACATGCAGAAACAAGACCATATGCCTGCAATATACGTTTGCCAAGTCAAATGGACATTTTCACAGGACTGTTGTGAAGGTTCTGCATGAGCTTGGATGAAGTGGCTTGGACAGACCAGGCCAGGCAGTGAGGGATGTAACGTGATGAGCAGGGTTCTCTGGAGCACTCCCATCACACTCATTACAATAGTATGCTGGCTCATCTTTCACTCTGCTCTGGTAGGAGATCTTCTTCCCTTCTGCCACAAGTTGGTCTCGCAGAATCTGAATGTGTTTAATAGACTGCAGGAGACAATGCCTGAGTGCAAGACAAGAGAGAGAAGGCAGTTAACATTTACACTACAGTACACTTCTGCTAAAATACTTCAAACGCCAACACTGAACATATTTGTGGAAGGCAAGGACTCTATTTGAATGTGTACAGTCTTTATATAGCAATAACAGCGCCTCTGTGCTCCTGGCATTACCTCAGGTAGTTGTACTCACTTAATCATCTTGTAAGCGGTGGGGTCAGAAATTTTGACTGTGCGAGCCATGTTCCAGGACACGTGGATCATCGGAACGATGGACTTCACTTTCTTCACCTCATTCCATTCAAACCTTTCCAGAGCCAACTGGTACTGGTATGCTGAAAACACATCATAAATACAAAACACTGCAGAAAAACCAGCATTTCAATATGGATTGAATTCAGACAGTATTGAAGCTAGATTCGTCCTCATTTAATACCGTGTGTATACTGGATATGGCTGTGTCAGTGTGAACTTCTTATGGACAGAATCCCCCACCCCTCCCCATTCAGCATTTTGCCACTTGGCAGGTAATTACCATTAAGCGGTCCCATATTCCATGCAATATTATTGCACTAGCCCACAGCCTGCACCAAGTGCACTGTGCCTGCATTGATCCACACCAAGTCTCCAGGGCTCTGGATGAAGCGGTACACTGGGATATTGGAGCAGTACAGATCCTCCAACACAGGCCACCATGAGACAGTTAGGTAGTCCTCCCCATGCCTGGATGAGATCAGGAAGGTATGGTTCAACGGGCTTGTTTCAACTGGTGCAAACCTCAAACACCCGACAATCTACGCACATTTTATACCAAATATATATTTTTTGCCTTAAATATGAAAGCCCATGTACAGACTTACAGAATACCTAAAATCAAAAAAATCTTCTGAAATGTTCATCTTAAATCATCCAAGACTGAAAGCGGTAAATGCAGTTTAACCTTACACCGATTTAATCACAAAAATCGCTGATGGCCTGCCAGAGTAACACATTTAGGCAGATTCCATATTAATACAACCATAATAGTGATTTAGTGAGGGTTACACTGAGGGTGCAGATCTGGTGTGCGACTGCCTGGGACCTTCATGTAGAGCTGCACACTGTTCATGCCCAGGATGGTATGGCCTACGTGACTCAGCATATTGCCACTAGAGGACACACGCATGAATGCTGGCAACTTCTGTAGCTCCTGGAGCTGAGGTTTCCACCTGCACACACAAAGCCAAGAGTTGACAAACATATTACAAAATCACTTTATTGTCTACATATGGTAATTAAGATACCAAGTTGTGTCGTTTCAAACATAATCCTATTTTTGATGCAAGATAAAGTCTTTACAAAATAAAAGCACAGGGGATGTACAACAGTCTTAATGCATCTGGCACAAAATCAGAGGGCAGCAAGACAATCATATGGAAGCTTCTAGAAAAACTGTTAACTTTTGGGATCAGAGAGGTCAATGTTGGTGCCAAATTTGATAATTTTCCCGGCAGGTTTCTGCTCTGAGCTAGTAATGGAGGCATACAGAGGGGTATTAAATTAAACAATTACAATTAGTGAGGTAATCTAATAATTTATGTTGTCATACTGCATGTGATATTTTTGTATATAATATTATTCCCTGTCATATTTGATTTGTGCTAGATGGCACTGCTGTGGCATCCACATTCTGTACTCTAATTATAAACTTGAAATATTTCAACTGTTTTACATTTTGCACACTATTGCATTTGATAGTTATGTACAAAATGTGGCATGCAAATATATGGGAATACGAATGAATTTTAATGAATACCTTCCTTAAATCTCAACTCATTGAAATCCCACATGTTGTCCACACACTCAAGCAACAAACAAGGACAGTTCTACTTTTAACCAGAGTAAATCAGGGGAGAGCGCGAACGCAGTCCCCCACTACCAGAAATTATGCAGTCGAGATTCCCACATTTGGGGAATTCGCAGGGGTCAGCACAACCGGAGTGCAATGGCTGAGCCTCGCCCTGGGTGAACCACCTTCTTGATCATGGTATCTCCCCTGCCAGGTAAGTATGAGTTCCTAGTCTACACAGGGACCAGATCAACAAAAGCCACGCTATTCACTGGAAGGGCAAGTTCTCCTGTCATTAAACAACTCAACACAGTCGAAAATAAAAGTGAACAAAAACATATATAACCACATACTGCTTTAACACGTCTGTTATTTCGTTGTTTTTTTCTTCGCTTAGGAGTCCGAATTTTGGAGTCGAGTCTACAGAAATGCAGCGTAGACCATTAAATCTTCCGATTGGACCAGAGTCTACGGTCGACCGGGACTCTGACTGTAGACTACCAATCACATCGCACGGATTCACTGTAGACTACCAATCACATCGCACGGATTCGAATATTCATCACGACACGGAGGGCGGGCTGAGGCGACTGTAAACAAAACCGAGAAGACGTTTCCCATGATGCACTGCTCCGGAATATGCATTAGCCCATAGGACGTTTGAGACGTTATTAATGGTTTGATGTACAGCAAAATCTTAAGGGAGCCAAATTCACAACGATCCAATGTGACAGAGTGACGTATTACTAAATGGTGTGGAGAAATGAAGCTTTCAAAGGCTTTTCATGGTGCTTGAATATCGAGAGCAAATGGACCAAGCACTTCCGGAACAGAACGCGCGCTGCCCTTTGCTTTTGGTTAGTGAATTGACGCGCTCAACTCCTCCCGCTTTACCCTCAGTGGCCAGAAGACAAGTGAGAATAAGAGCGATAGATAGATAGATGGATGGATAGATAGATAGACCTTGATTAATCCCAGAGGGAAAGTCAGTTATTATCTGGAGGTAACAGAAATACAGGGAAAGTGGATGCAGTCGCCGAGAGAAATTCCTAATTGGAGCGACTATTTTAATAACATTTAAAGGATGTGATATACTGCACCGTTGACACAGAAAACGACACGGAACTTAACCTAAAATAAAGGTTATAAAAGCGTCATTAAGAAGATTGATAACTTTTCTTTACAGAATAAAGGGGGGAAGTGCACCGTTCCCGGAGGTACTGCAATACCGGGTCGATGCGTGGAGTGGACGGAGCAAGCCCCTATTCCATCTCCCTGTTCCAAAAATCAATTTAATATATGGTCCCCGGGTAGGGGACGTATCAGATATTAAACTGATAAGAACAGATACTACACTTGATCTTAGCCAAAAGGCCGAGAAGCGATACCAGTCGGCCGCCGAACCGAGGGTAGCCGTTCAAAGCATTGAGAATCCCCACTACGGTTCTACAACGCAACACGGTTTTTGCATGAAAACGGAAGGACTCTAAACAAATATCAAGTTACAGTCATGAGTTCATTGAGAAAGGTTGTGCTACACGCAGTGCAGGGGTGTGAAAAGTCAAGGGTTCAGAAATGTTAATAAGTTTGCTGGTCGACCAATCGAATACAAGTAGTTTATAGCAATTCTTGAGTGGTACATCTCCCTAATTGCTTAGACACAAAACTGTTCTGACTTAAAAACGTAAACGACCATTACAGCAGAAACGTCAGTCTATTCTTTGTTCAAATAAAAAAATGGCAGTTGCGTCAAAGACTTAAGTGCACTGGACGACAGCGGGTGAAAAGTGAAGCCACCATTTGCAATTGTCTGGCGCCCTCTAGTGGCTGGTTGAAGTATCACCATTAACCCCGCCTCTTGGATGAAGGGCTCAGGGCGCTCGTTTCAAATTACACACGTCTCCCTCACTCTCACGTGTATATTAGGGGTGCGATCGTGTTTTCACTTCTATAAGCTCTTCTCTCGTTACATTTCCAAAAAGCTACACTAACCAGCTTAAAATTCACAAACTGTAAAGCAAGATGAATAAAATAAAACACACGATATCGTAACTGCGTTGTATATTCCGCCTAACGTCTGCTCGGCTTGACCAACGCCCAGAGCTGTTCCGCCACTACACGTCTCGTCCGCTTGAAAATGATGCAAAACCACGCTGTTATCAACTAGAATAAATCATGAGTCAATAAAGAGTTTAAATGATAATCATTCGTCTGCAGGAGAACCCTCCTCTGATGGACCTTTTAAGCACGACTAATTTTCACGCACTACTTTTCTGTCTAGTGGTTTCCAAGCCGTTTACCGACCCGCAACAGGGGATTTGCGCTTGCATAATTAACCTGGAGTTTGTCACCACAAGTGCACCTCGACTCGAACACTGTTCGACATTTTGATCACGTCTGAACTTTTAATGAAAACGAGGCCAGTTGCTGATAAACAGAACCACTGTAGCACACCAAGATCCGTTAGCCGAAGTCGCGCAACACTAGTAGCTAGAAAACCTTGTTTACTTTAAACTTCACAAATCCACAAATACTTACAGACTCGCCGAGTCCGTCTTTGGTAGCGTCACACAAAGCTGCAAGTGCCCCTTGCGTAGGAAATAAATAAAAGCAAAGATTTCCTTCACAACGCAGAAAGATGTGAACGTCTTCACGACATGACCACACAACTAAAATTGTGTGTTATTTTTAAACGCTATTTACGTGTAGCCTAAAACTAAATGTGATATTTCACATCGCCATGATCCAAACACACTGGAGCGCGCGAGCACCATTTTGGACAACAGCACACCCTACAGCCTCGCGCGACTAAGCAGACACGACGGTGCGAGTAAAATATCAAAGTGCTGTTGTGCGATTATCTACACAAAATAACCTTCATTCAGCAAGAATTCGGAAGAGGTTTCATGTGCACAAATGAAAAGCTAATATAGTTAGCAAACTGGTTAACGTTACTGGGTGGCTGTGTTAGCTACGAACAAATGAGTCCTCTCTAGCCATCTTAACAGTTTTCCAGATAAGCGTTATAATAAAATACGAATATTTGAACATACCTGTCGATATAAAACCAGAATATCCCTCTGCTATCCTCTTCGGGTAAATTTCCTTCATAACGCAGACGATTGTGAGCGTCTTCACGACGTGGCCACAGAACCTCCAGACCTGCAGACGCTGCTGCGCGTTGAGGGCGAGTCACTGCTGTCTGTGAACAGGAAGCGCTCATCTTGTTACAAAGAACATGGCTGAAACTCCGGCGAGGTCTTCCACACAACTGAGAAAAATGGTTCATTTGGGACAAGAGTTGGTCACTCTGGGTTTTGTCGTCTATATACACAAGGTGCAAAACACATTAAAAGAAAGGGAAAACCAAAATGGGCTAATAGGTCCTTTTTAAAACATGTCTTGTATGCCTTTTACTAGCGACGTCATTCAACGTAAAATGACTCGCGTTGGTATACATAGACCTTTATCCGTTAACGTTCATTTATATAACGCAGATAATTAAATCTTTGCATTTATTTCATCACGTTTATTTGGAAAACTGAATACTGCTATGCCTACTTTGTTCTTAACACAGCCACTAAGTAACATTTGCAGACAAGACATACAATGGAATGTGAACGGTTATTTGCAAAATATATTAGAAACGATGTAACAATGTTACTTGCACGTAGCCTAAACCGTATGTTTAAAAATCTTATATTTCATATTCCTACCAGTGTATGATCAGAGAACACACTCGTGCACAGTCATTCTAAGCGGACACGAGCACACGCGGGGGCGAGTAATGTGACACGGACTGAGTGACATCGTGAACGTTTATTTGAATACAGAGAAAACAAAAAACATCTCAAATATCAAAGTGCTGCTGTGCGATTAACTACACAAAACAGCATATATTCAGCAAGAATTTGGAAGAGGTTTTATCTGCACAAATGAATAGTAGCTAATATAGTTCAAATATTTAGCAAACTGGTTATTGTTACTGGGTGGCTGCGTTAGGTACGGACAAGTTAGGCCTAGCTAGCCTTACAATTTTCAAAATAAACGTTGTGATAAAATACGAATATTTAAGCAAATATGTCGATATACAATCATAATATTCATGGCCATCCTTTTCACGTTAATCTCCACCAATAAATCCTGCCTTGTTGTATGAGCCTTTACTTTGTGTATTTCACCGGCGTCGTACAAATCAAGTCAGACAGTCTGTGTATACTAGTGGGATATTGAAAAACAAAGAAAATAATATGATCGTGTTTTTGACTCTACTCAAGTCCGCCAGACTGACACACTGAGCTCTAACTTCAGGTCTGTGTTGAAGGACACAGCAATTTAGGCCAATTTAATGTACAAAAGGAACCTGTGAAGTATTTACCCAATTTACATTTTGGGAGTACACAGCAGTCGCTACGTGGTCTAGATACCCAGTCCTGTGCTGAGTCATGATCAAGGACAAAGCATTTCATTTGCATTTGAATGAAACCTGTAGCCAGTTTTGAGAATGGGTACTCTGAGCGATTTCAAGTCAAGAATATTTCCTCCTATTTCAAGTCCGTGTTTCTCCTGGGTGAAAAATGGCCCACACCCAAAATTGGTAAATATTATTGTTGCAATGGTCCTAACAACAAATAATTCGTCAGAAAATTTGCTAGAACCTTAATACAAGCATTCATGAGACCTCTGTGTGGAGAGGAAGGAGAACTGGTAACAGGGGAAATTCACTTCTGTATACAGACATAAAAATCACAATCGCATTTAAATATTTCATATGAAATTTAAACTACTAATCATGAACGTGTTCAAAGCTATCCAAAATGTTCGGGGCATTTTCATTAAGGGAGTAGCTATTATTTGTTTTTAGCTATTATTTCAGCCACACCTGATCTAGTCCATCATAATCTACAGCAGAGCAGATATCTACAGGCATCACTGAAAGAAAGGATGTGTAAGATCTAAAGCCTCTCCAAGCAGAGATGACAACCTGCTGAAATGTAGTTCTCAAAACTCCTTCAAAAACTGTAAGTAGAATTCAAGACCTCAGAAAAGACTTTTTCCAAGAACAATAACCAGAAGGTTATGTTCTGCAGGTTTTGTGTTTAGAAGATGTGTTTAAAAGCCCAAATAAATATCTGGGAAATAATAAAGGTCTACTTTTGAACACTATATAAAACTGTCTGCTTGCATGCTAATAGATACTGTTGAAGGAACCACACACTTGTATCAGAAGAGAAAATGTCAATTTTTAACCCTCTTCTAGAAAACAAAAGAGTAGAGAGAAATATTACGAGTGCCGTGTCATAAACGACGCCGTGTAACAATATGGTGAGATTCCGTTTAAGAAGAAATATAAATCACACTTGCCATGATGCGCCGATTCTGAATATGCAGTAATGCGTCTTGTTAACGTTTGCTAAATTCACACTTGTGAATTAGTTTATTGATAAGCTACATTAAGGAGACAACTGTAGCATTAATCTGCTTTTCATATGGGAAAACAGATTGGACATGCATGACAATAAGAATCAACTAGCCGCTTGGGACGCGGTTCTCAAGCTGTGAAGTAGGCGCTTCGCATAAAAACACATAAATGAGACTGTTGTCATTGTTTTGTGCGTGAAATGATAGCCCGGTTAGTTAGTCAGACCAGCATATCAAATGACATTCATTTAGTCTACTTCATTTCAGAGGACTACACGGCTGACTAGTTTTAGTCTTTGAGTCTCACAAAGTTTTAATCACACACACATGAGCCATCATCTACACACACACACACGCGCGCGCGCGCTCGTACATAGACTTCAGTGTACCACAAAATAGTTATATATGCTACACTGTGATTAGAAAAATTTACATCACGTAGCCTATAATAAAGATTAAAAGGCCGAAATGGAGCACAGCTTCTCAGATAGAAAACAAGGACACGACCAGGTTATTTTAACTGACTGGCATTTTACTAACAGACCGCGATATTAGATGAAAATACAAAATAGGTTTTAACAGCCATCGGCCTGTGGCCGAACTAAAGCACTAAATGTTACATTAATCACGCACATATCGGTCGACGATACTTGTGCAAATAATTGCCATACTGCGAATTCAACAAGGCTGTTAAACAGTCAAATCACACCAAAATGTATTGCTTTATCACGAAAGAAATTAAATTATTCTAACCAATTTGTTCAAAATGGCGAATTTAGGCCTATACCGAATTAACTTTTCATGTGCGGCACCATGTGAAGGTGTTACTGTGAATACACCTTTTGTCAGCATAAGAACAAAGCATTATAGAAGTTACGCATTTGCACCCACGTTCTTGATAATATTCGACAATTTTACATAAACATTTTAGTCTCTGTTATTTTGCAGTAAGCGCTTACCTCGCTGTCTTCGTCCGTCCCTGCGCTGTTTTAAGCGTAGACCATTCGGTAATGCTGCAAACTAAATCTGCGGCACGCCACGGGATTTACAGTTCGGTTTTGTATTTGTCATCTTTAGTTTTCACTTAGGTAAAGTTTTCGAAACAAATATCGATCCTTTTGGTACCACGGTCCAGGACAAACTGCAGGCCCTTACTCCTGTCACGTCAAAGATATACGGAGTCTCTCTATGTAAGCACATCACTTCTCAAGACTTTTCCCTCAGATTTGGAAGCATTTCAGCCCCCAAATGAAAAATGTAATGCGCAGTGTAATCCTACATTTGCATTTAAATGTTCCAGGCATGCATGCTAATTTAAAAATTCACATTTAATAATTTCATTTAGATTTGCAATTGTCTTACTTTGTCAGGTCGAGCGCAGTAACTGCTGTCACGCCGTCTGCACTTCGCAACAGCTCGGTCGCGCTATCGACACTGAAAGCTCATTTACGCGCATACACGCGGTATTACGGTAGCGCTTTGGGAAACGACGCAGGAGGAAATCTAGGGGCAGAGATTGAAATGCTATGATTTGATGTTCTGAACCTTAAATAGATATAAAATGCTCATAAATTGCTTTTCAAATATTTTAACTGTAGAAATTATAAGTCAAAGTGTATCATTTGCATGACTCAAGTATTTTACTGTAGCATTTTGGAATAAGAAGTTGTCAAAATCCTGATACATGACGATTCGGTTCCTTATATTCACTTTTTGGAGCTCTATAAAATACACTAGGAAGTGTATTTCAAGAATATGGTGGACTGGTTTGATAATTTGATTTGTGTATCATTCCTGTGATTTGCAAGTGTTTTACTGTAGCATTTTGGGATAACATGAAGGCAAATATATATTGCTTTTTTAATACATATTGATTCATTAATTCTGATCAATCTTCCTCACTACTATCGCTGCTTCCACCACAACCATCATAAACACAATTAAATGCACATATTTAAACAGACTTCAGAACATTTCCTGCCATAAACATGTCATCATCTTCTTGGTCTTCTGCTACCACTTGTTTAATCTGTGCAGATTTGACAGCGCCATTATTATATTAAAATGGAGCAAACTAATTTAGACAAGACAACATGATGTTTTGAATAAATGCAAAAATATTTGAACCTTTGGTGACCCTGAATAGCTTACACATGGACCAAACCAAACATTAATGTAACATACTGCAATTTGAGATGAATGTTATTTGTCTTTAGTCCATTAGTAACTGAATGTAATGCATCAAATATAAGGAAATTATACAAAGGAAATAGAGTACTATATACATATATATTTATAAACATATTAAGAGCTACTTACCATTAAATATAAAAGTAAAGTTTAGAAGTCCCCCCTCCCCCCACAAAAGGAGTTGGGTCTTCCACCTCCTTGAACACACTAAGAGGTGTTAACGACCATGGTTGCCCTAGCAACCTTACCTATATGACCTGACAGGAACACCACTGAACTGAAGAAGTCTTGGGTTGAGTAAAGCTAAAATGTTAAACTACAAACAAGCTTCTACTGTCCACAAAATACCCACAGACAACACATGCAATATATAAAAGTTTTATTTAGTGAAAAGCATCTGAATCTTTAGATTTTAAGATAGTAAAAACATTCTCCAAAACTAAAGATTTTTTAACAGTTTGGAAATCACCATTTAATACGATTTTGCCATCATGTTATTCCAAAATGCTACAGTAAAAACACTTGCAAATCACAGGAATGATACACTAGGACTTCAAGAATATGGTGGAGTAATTTGATAATTTCATTTGTGTGTTTTATAGAGACCCAAATAGTGAATAAAAGCAACCAAATCGCCATTTAACAGGATTTTGACAACTTCTTATTTGAGTTTGGTATCTTATGACTTAAAATTTCCACAGTAAAAATAACTAAAAAGCAAAATATGAACATATTTAGATAAGTACAGAACATTAATTTATAGCATTTCACTCTCTCTATGGTCGTAAATGAGCTTTCAGTGTAGATAGCGCGAGCGAGCTTTGGCGAAGTGCAGATGGAGTGACCGCAGTAGCGCAGTAGGGGTGATCATATTCAAGCACACTAGTCCTCTTTGAATCTCTTAAAAAACACAGGGCTCAAATATCAAGGCTTAGAGATTGAAAATAAGGTCAGAGTTCCTATACGGCCTCTAAACCATAAAATAGCCAACTTAATTCGTCCTAAAAAGTATATTCTCCAAATCCCCGGCCCAATGTAACTTCACATTTCATCACAGAGCCTGACATGACCTCACGATTTACCAGAGCCAACTTTGCACCCTTTGGATTCTGTGATTTCATTTCTTTTCAGCTCGTTAATACTGGTTTGTATTCACCATGGGAGCTTGAATTTGGGTAAAATGATTCAGGTCCCTCTCATTCTTCCAACATCTAAAATTATCTAAATGTGTTTGTAAATATCTAGTGATAAGCTGCAGTGTTATTAATAACTGCTGTTATTAACTGCTAACTGATGTGTGGGCTAGGTTTGGTTTGTAAACTCAGCAAGGCACTGGTGTTTCTGTGGTTCCTCTAAAGAAAAAAAAAGTTATACCTGATTTGAGTTGATAAATGGTTTAAAAATAATCACTTTTATTATGGTTACTAGAAGGAAAGGACAACTCCATAGAGTTAATTTAATAGATCAGCTACAGGTCCATGTTTATCAAAAGCATTTAATATTAATGGTCATAGTCACACAAATTCACAAAGTATTTAAGACATGGCTGGCTCAGTTTGCTTACTGTGTGAACTCGCTAAAACAGTGCAGATTTTAAATAAATGACCACGAAAAGAAGAAATGATATATTGCAACAGGAAAAATAGATTTTTCTTTAGAAATGAAAGAGTAGTTCAAAGAGAACTCGGCACCTTCTATATCATAATTGTAACCAACATTTTCATTATATATGAAATAATTGATTTCCGAAGACTAGAAATGAAAAGGAAATGACTATCAATCGAATGGGTAATTCGATTCACACTTAACCTCATTCCAGTAAAATGGCAATATTTACAGTTTGATGTGAATAATAGTAAAAAAAAAAAAAAAAAAAAAAACCTTCTCAATTTTTGGTTTGTGACAACCAACTGCAGATAAATTCTGTATAACCGAAACTATGCCTCGGTTGGCATTGTAACTGTATTCTCACATAAATGATGTTTAAAACAAATTCAAGCACCACTAAATGTGTAGATTCTTTAAAAAAACAGCTTTGAATGCCCCCTCCCCACCACAAGACCAGGTAAAGGTCAGGGCGAATGGGGTCACGACCTGCAGCGATGAGAAGCCTTTGCATTTCATTTTGCTGCTATTTTCAGTTACAAAAGTGGCTTTTTGCTCTCCTATACAAAATATGTCTCTTAGACAAACTGCTTCTGCTCTGCATTCTACAATCTACAAAAAAGTGGAGCTATATAGTCATTAAATAATTCATATATAGCCCAGTTGGAGAGTTTATGTGACAAATTTATCTTTAATCTCCTTAAAAAGCAAAACCATACAGAGCAATAAGAATAATAGAAACCATAGACATCTCTGATAACCCTAAAAAAAGACAAAGGAGAATAATTTGTGATAATTTGGCAGCAGTGCTACAGGAAGCAGTATTAGAATGGAAACTGGATAGACAAAATATAACCATACCTGTGACCACAGATACTGCCAAAAACATTGTCAATGCCTCAAATGCAGCTGGATTGTCACCACATATAGGGTGTTTTGCACACACAGTAAACCTGGTATCCCAAAGGGGGTTGGGAGTAAACCAGATTTCTCGTCTTTTGGGCAAAGTCAGGAGAGTGGTCACCTTTCATAAGAGCACGACTGCAGCAGCTGTCTTAAAGGCCAAACAAGAGATGCTCCAGCTTCCTCCTCACAAGCTGATTAAAGATGATGACACTATAAGGTGGAACTCTAGCTATGACATGCTTACACGCTACTTGGAGCAACAAGCTGCTGTTTATTCTGCACAGACAGAAAAAGATGTTAAAATTAATGCCAAAGATCTCATCACACTCTCTGATCAAGATGTGACTGTTCTGGAGGACGTGGTTGAGGTTCTGAAGCCCATGAAAACAATCACAACTCTACTGAACTCAGAACAGCAGCCCACTGTGTCTATGATCCTGCTCAATTCTCTCAGCAATGAAACACAGTGGCACAGATTCACAGATTATGAAGGATGTTAAATCGGCTATAGCAACCAACATTGGAGGGAGGTATTCAAATCCCAGTCTTCAACAGTTCCTGAATGAGAGCACTGCCTTGGACCCTCTGTTCAAGTCTTTACCCCATCTGGATGACCCCTCTTGGAAAGAGATATTCAACAGTCTGTCTGAGAAAATCCTACAAAAGCATCCCACACAGGTGTGTGACCAATTGAAATTCATGAGATGAAATGCCCACTATTAATAGTGATGCAAATTTAACTTTTAGTTGAAATACTGATACATTTATAAATGTATATTCTTTTTAAACTCAGGCCCCAGGACAAGGGACCAGCCAAAACCCTGCAGAGGACCCAGAAACTGCAGTATCCAGTGAAGGCAGCCCCCCAGCAAAGAGAACCACACTCAGTGAACTGTTTGGTGACTTTTATAGTACAGCCCCCACTACACCAACAGCACCAAAATTATGGCCTGATGTTGTTAAGGCCATAAAAAATGACAGTTGTCATTCTCAGGGACTGAAAAAGTCTTAAGTCTTATTTTTTAGGATAGAGTTTAGTTTAAGGTTCTATTTGTTCTCTTATTTTGTACATGTTCCTGTATTTGTTTTATTATTTGTTTTGTTATGTTGCACATTGCTGTTTTAATAATACATTTATCTTAATTAAATTATTTAAATTTAACCATTAGTGCCTAATGTGGTGTATTACAGATCACTTGTATCACTTATATCAAACCCAACTTTTGAAATAAGATATTGTAAATTTAGACTTATCCAAAACTGGTGTAGGCCTCTGCTGTAAAAAAAAAAAAAAAAAAAAAAAAAAAAAAGAAAACCGAGAATCGAATCAAAGACCCTAAAATCGGAAATGAAATCGAATCGAGGATTTAGAGAATCATGACCCCCCTAGTACCCCAAAGAAATGGAATGATGCAAAAGTAAGAAAATGGAGGAGGAAAAAAAAAAAAAAAAAAAACAGATGCCATGTTTAACTGCCAGTACTATGACAGCACAAACTGCCTTTCATTGTAAGTCTCTCAAGGCCAATCAGAGGTCGGTATGTTGGGTTGCTGGGAGTAAACTGGGAGTCTTTTTTTTTTTTTTTTTTTTTTTTTTACACATATGCCGTGTCTCAATTATGTAATACATCTTACGCATCTCAGAGTGTGAGCACTATGTGTGACTGTACATATGATGAGACTCCTAAGAGTGAATGTAAGACTGCCTTACTGAATGTGTGGATGTGTATTCACATGCATGTCCTCACCAAGCTGAAGGAGTCATAGATGTTCATCAGGTCCTCTACGCGGTATTGTTCTAGCACCACTATGTTAGAGAAG
The DNA here is from genome assembly GCF_052324685.1 of Brachyhypopomus gauderio. Classification (NCBI taxonomy): domain Eukaryota; kingdom Metazoa; phylum Chordata; class Actinopteri; order Gymnotiformes; family Hypopomidae; genus Brachyhypopomus; species Brachyhypopomus gauderio. The sequence continues at coordinate 1,907,481 of NW_027506877.1, read as the reverse complement.
TTGGGGTTGCGCTCTCTGGCACAGTCCTCACAATGCACCACGTACATCTTTTTGCTTCCGTTCTCACTCGTCACAAACAGCAGGTTGAAGACCTCCACCTTCACAATGGGGAAACATGCACAAACAAGACCATATGCCTGCAATATACGTTTGCCAAGTCAAATGATGGACATTTTCACAGGACTGTTGTGAAGGTTCTGCATGAGCTTGGATGAAGTGGCTTGGACAGACCAGGCCAGGCAGTGAGGGATGTAACGTGATGAGCAGGGTTCTCTGGAGCACTCACATCACACTCATTACAATAGTATGCTGGCTCATCTTTCACTCTGCTCTGGTAGGAGATCATCTTCCCTTCTGCCACAAGTTGGTCTCGCAGAATCTGAATGCGTTTCATAGACTGCAGGAGACAGTGCCTGAGTGCAAGACAAGAGAGAGAAGGCAGTTACCATTTACACTACAGTACACTTCTGCTAAAATCCTTCAAACTGCTTAAAATATTTCAAACGCCAACACTGAACATATTTGTGGAAGGCAAGGACTCTATTTGAATGTGTACAGTCTTTATATAGCAATAACAGCGCCTCTGTGCTCCTGGCATTACCTCAGGTAGTTGTACTCAATCATCTTGTAAGCGGTGGGGTCAGAAATTTTGACTGTGCGAGCCATGTTCCAGGACACGTGGATCATCGGAACGATGGACTTCACTTTCTTCACCTCATTCCATTCAAACCTTTCCAGATCAAACTGATTCTGGTATGCTGAAAACACATCATAAATACAAAACACTGCAGAAAAACCAGCATTTCAATATGGATTGAATTCAGACAGTATTGAAGCTAGATTCGTCCTCATTTAATACCGTGTGTATACTGGATATGGCTGTGTCAGTGTGAACTTCTTATGGACAGAATCCCCCACCCCTCCCCATTCAGCATTTTGCCACTTGGCAGGTAATTATCATTAAGCGGTCCCATATTCCATGCAATATTATTGCACTAGCCCACAGCCTGCACCAAGTGCACTGTGCCTGCATTGATCCACACCAAGTCTCCAGGGCTCTGGATGAAGCAGTACACTGGGATATTGGAGCAGTACAGATCCTCCAACACAGGCCACCATGAGCCAGTTAGGTAGTCCACCCCATGCCTGGATGAGATCAGGAAGGTATGGTTAAACGGGCTTGTTTCAACTGGTGCAAACCTCAAACACCCGACAATCTACGCACATTTTATACCAAATATCTTTTTTTGCCTTAAAATATGGAAGCCCATGTACAGACTTACAGAATATTTAGAATCAAAATAATCTTCTGAAATGTTCATCTTAAATCATCCAAGACTGAAAGCGGTAAATGCAGTTTAACCTTACACCGATTTAAATCACAAAAATTGCTGATGGCCTGCCAGAGTAACACATTTAGGCAGATTCCATATTAATACAACCATAATAGTGATTTAGTGAGGGTTACACTGAGGGTGCAGATCTGGTGTGCGACTGCCTGGGACCTTCATGTAGAGCTGCACACTGTTCATGCCCAGGATGGTATGGCCTACGTGACTCAGCATATTGCCACTAGAGGACACACGCATGAATGCTGGCAACTTCTGTAGCTCCTGGAGCTGAGGTTTCCACCTGCACACACAAAGCCAAGAGTTGACAAACATATTACAAAATCACTTTATTGTCTACATATGGTAATAAAGATACCAAGTTGTGTCGTTTCACACATAATCCTATTTTTGATGCAAGATAAAGTCTTTACAAAATAAAAGCACAGGGGATGTACAACAGTCTTAATGCATCTGGCACAAAATCAGAGGGCAGCAAGACAATCATATGGAAGCTTCTAGAAAAACTGTTAACTTTTGGGATCAGAGAGGTCAATGTTGGTGCCAAATTTGATAATTTTCCCCGGCAGGTTTCTGCTCTGAGCTAGTAATGGAGGCATACAGAGGGGTATTAAATTAAACAATTACAATTAGTGAGGTAATCTAATAATTTATGTTGTCATACTGCATGTGATATTTTTGTATATAATATTATTCCCTGTCATATTTGATTTGTGCTAGATGGCGCTGCTGTGGCATCCACATTCTGTACTCTAGTTATAAACTTGAAATATTTCAACTGTTTTACATTTTGCACACTATTGCATTTGATAGTTATGTACAAAATGTGGCATGCAAATGTATGGGGATACGAATGAATTTTAATGAATACCTTCCTTAAATCTCAACTCATTGAAATCCCACATGGTGTCCACAGACTCAAGCAACAAACAAGGACAGTTCTACTTTTAACCAGAGTAAATCAGGGGAGAGCGCGAACGCAGTCCCCCACTACCAGAAATTATGCAGTCGAGATTCCCACATTTGGGGAATTCGCAGGGGTCAGCACAACCGGAGTGCAATGGCTGAGCCTCGCCCTGGGTGAACCACCTTCTTGATCATGGTATCTCCCCTGCCAGGTAAGTATGAGTTCCTGGTCTACACAGGGACCAGATCAACAAAAGCCACGCTATTCACTGGAAGGGCAAGTTCTCCTGTCATTAAACAACTCAACACAGTCGAAAATAAAAGTGAACAAAAACATATATAACCACATACTGCTTTAACACGTCTGTTATTTCATTGTTTTTTTCTTCGCTTAGGAGTCCGAATTTTGGAGTCGAGTCTACAGAAATGCAGCGTAGACCATTAAATCTTGCGATTGGACCAGAGTCTACGGTCGACCGGGACTCTGACTGTAGACTACCAATCACATCGCACGGATTCACTGTAGACTACCAATCACATCGCACGGATTCGAATATTCATCACGACACGGAGGGCGGGCTGAGGCGACTGTAAACAAAACCGAGAAGACGTTTCCCATGATGCACTGCTCCGGAATATGCATTAGCCCATAGGACGTTTGAGACGTTATTAATGGTTTGATATACAGCAAAATCTTAAGGGAGCCAAATTCACAACGGTCCAATGTGGCAGAGTGATGTATTACTAAACGGTGTGGAGAAATGAAGCTTTCAAAGGCTTTTCATGATGCTTGAATATCGAAAGCAAATGGACCAAGCACTTCCGGAACAGAACGCGCGCTGCCCTTTGCTTTTGGTTAGTGAATTGACGCGCTCAACTCCTCCCGCTTTACCCTCAGTGGCCAGAAGACAAGTGAGAATAAGATAGATAGATAGATAGACAGACAGACAGAGACAGACAGATAGATAGATAGATATAACTTGATTAATCCCAGAGGGAAAGTCAGTTATTATCTGGAGGTAACAGAAATACAGGGAAAGTGGAGAAAACGGGAAGTGATGCAGTCGCCGAGAGAATTTCCTAATTGGAGCGACTATTTTAAAAACATTTAAAGGATGTGATATACTGCACCAGTTTGCACCGTTGACACAGAAAACGACACGGAACTTAACCTAAAATAAAGGTTATAAAAGCGTCATTAAGAAGTAAGATTGATAACTTTTCTTTACAGAATAAAGGGGGGGAAGTGCACCGTTCCCGGAGGTACTGCAATACCGGGTCGATGCGTGGAGTGGACGGAGCAAGCCCCTATTCCATCTCCCTGTTCCAAAAATCAATTTAATATATGGTCCCCGGGTAGGGGACGTATCAGATATTAAACTGATAAGAACAGATACTACACTTGATCTTAGCCAAAAGGCCGAGAAGCGATACCAGTCGGCCGCCGAACCGAGGGTAGCCGTTCAAAGCATTGAGAATCCCCACTACGGTTCTACAACGCAACACGGTTTTTGCATGAAAACGGAAGGACTCTAAACAAATATCAAGTTACAGTCATGAGTTCATTGAGAAAGGTTGTGCTACACGCAGTGCAGGGGTGTGAAAAGTCAAGGGTTCAGAAATGTTAATAAGTTTGCTGGTCGACCAATCGAATACAAGTAGTTTATAGCAATTCTTGAGTGGTACATCTCCCTAATTGCTTAGACACAAAACTGTTCTGACTTAAAAACGTAAACGACCATTACAGCAGAAACGTCAGTCTATTCTTTGTTCAAATAAAAAAATGGCAGTTGCGTCAAAGACTTAAGTGCACTGGACGACAGCGGGTGAAAAGTGAAGCCACCATTTGCAATTGTCTGGCGCCCTCTAGTGGCTGGTTGAAGTATCACCATTAACCCCGCCTCTTGGATGAAGGGCTCAGGGCGCTCGTTTCAAATTACACACGTCTCCCTCACTCTCACGTGTATATTAGGGGTGCGATCGTGTTTTCACTTCTATAAGCTCTTCTCTCGTTACATTTCCAAAAAGCTACACTAACCAGCTTAAAATTCACAAACTGTAAAGCAAGATGAATAAAATAAAACACACGATATCGTAACTGCGTTGTATATTCCGCCTAACGTCTGCTCGGCTTGACCAACGCCCAGAGCTGTTCCGCCACTACACGTCTCGTCCGCTTGAAAATGATGCAAAACCACGCTGTTATCAACTAGAATAAATCATGAGTCAATAAAGAGTTTAAATGATAATCATCATTCGTCTGCAGGAGAACCCTCCTCTGATGGACCTTTTAAGCACGACTAATTTTCACGCACTACTTTTCTGTCTAGTGGTTTCCAAGCCGTTTACCGACCCGCAACAGGGGATTTGCGCTTGCATAATTAACCTGGAGTTTGTCACCACAAGTGCACCTCGACTCGAACACTGTTCGACATTTTGATCACGTCTGAACTTTTAATGAAAACGAGGCCAGTTGCTGATAAACAGAACCACTGTAGCACACCAAGATCCGTTAGCCGAAGTCGCGCAACACTAGTAGCTAGAAAACCTTGTTTACTTTAAACTTCACAAATCCACAAATACTTACAGACTCGCCGAGTCCGTCTTTGGTAGCGTCACACAAAGCTGCAAGTGCCCCTTGCGTAGGAAATAAATAAAAGCAAAGATTTCCTTCACAACGCAGAAAGATGTGAACGTCTTCACGACATGACCACACAACTAAAATTGTGTGTTATTTTTAAACGCTATTTACGTGTAGCCTAAAACTAAATGTGATATTTCACATCGCCATGATCCAAACACACTGGAGCGCGCGAGCACCATTTTGGACAACAGCACACCCTACAGCCTCGCGCGACTAAGCAGACACGACGGTGCGAGTAAAATATCAAAGTGCTGTTGTGCGATTATCTACACAAAATAACCTTCATTCAGCAAGAATTCGGAAGAGGTTTCATGTGCACAAATGAAAAGCTAATATAGTTAGCAAACTGGTTAACGTTACTGGGTGGCTGTGTTAGCTACGAACAAATGAGTCCTCTCTAGCCATCTTAACAGTTTTCCAGATAAGCGTTATAATAAAATACGAATATTTGAACATACCTGTCGATATAAAACCAGAATATCCCTCTGCTATCCTCTTCGGGTAAATTTCCTTCATAACGCAGACGATTGTGAGCGTCTTCACGACGTGGCCACAGAACCTCCAGACCTGCAGACGCTGCTGCGCGTTGAGGGCGAGTCACTGCTGTCTGTGAACAGGAAGCGCTCATCTTGTTACAAAGAACATGGCTGAAACTCCGGCGAGGTCTTCCACACAACTGAGAAAAATGGTTCATTTGGGACAAGAGTTGGTCACTCTGGGTTTTGTCGTCTATATACACAAGGTGCAAAACACATTAAAAGAAAGGGAAAACCAAAATGGGCTAATAGGTCCTTTTTAAAACATGTCTTGTATGCCTTTTACTAGCGACGTCATTCAACGTAAAATGACTCGCGTTGGTATACATAGACCTTTATCCGTTAACGTTCATTTATATAACGCAGATAATTAAATCTTTGCATTTATTTCATCACGTTTATTTGGAAAACTGAATACTGCTATGCCTACTTTGTTCTTAACACAGCCACTAAGTAACATTTGCAGACAAGACATACAATGGAATGTGAACGGTTATTTGCAAAATATATTAGAAACGATGTAACAATGTTACTTGCACGTAGCCTAAACCGTATGTTTAAAAATCTTATATTTCATATTCCTACCAGTGTATGATCAGAGAACACACTCGTGCACAGTCATTCTAAGCGGACACGAGCACACGCGGGGGCGAGTAATGTGACACGGACTGAGTGACATCGTGAACGTTTATTTGAATACAGAGAAAACAAAAAACATCTCAAATATCAAAGTGCTGCTGTGCGATTAACTACACAAAACAGCATATATTCAGCAAGAATTTGGAAGAGGTTTTATCTGCACAAATGAATAGTAGCTAATATAGTTCAAATATTTAGCAAACTGGTTATTGTTACTGGGTGGCTGCGTTAGGTACGGACAAGTTAGGCCTAGCTAGCCTTACAATTTTCAAAATAAACGTTGTGATAAAATACGAATATTTAAGCAAATATGTCGATATACAATCATAATATTCATGGCCATCCTTTTCACGTTAATCTCCACCAATAAATCCTGCCTTGTTGTATGAGCCTTTACTTTGTGTATTTCACCGGCGTCGTACAAATCAAGTCAGACAGTCTGTGTATACTAGTGGGATATTGAAAAACAAAGAAAATAATATGATCGTGTTTTTGACTCTACTCAAGTCCGCCAGACTGACACACTGAGCTCTAACTTCAGGTCTGTGTTGAAGGACACAGCAATTTAGGCCAATTTAATGTACAAAAGGAACCTGTGAAGTATTTACCCAATTTACATTTTGGGAGTACACAGCAGTCGCTACGTGGTCTAGATACCCAGTCCTGTGCTGAGTCATGATCAAGGACAAAGCATTTCATTTGCATTTGAATGAAACCTGTAGCCAGTTTTGAGAATGGGTACTCTGAGCGATTTCAAGTCAAGAATATTTCCTCCTATTTCAAGTCCGTGTTTCTCCTGGGTGAAAAATGGCCCACACCCAAAATTGGTAAATATTATTGTTGCAATGGTCCTAACAACAAATAATTCGTCAGAAAATTTGCTAGAACCTTAATACAAGCATTCATGAGACCTCTGTGTGGAGAGGAAGGAGAACTGGTAACAGGGGAAATTCACTTCTGTATACAGACATAAAAATCACAATCGCATTTAAATATTTCATATGAAATTTAAACTACTAATCATGAACGTGTTCAAAGCTATCCAAAATGTTCGGGGCATTTTCATTAAGGGAGTAGCTATTATTTGTTTTTAGCTATTATTTCAGCCACACCTGATCTAGTCCATCATAATCTACAGCAGAGCAGATATCTACAGGCATCACTGAAAGAAAGGATGTGTAAGATCTAAAGCCTCTCCAAGCAGAGATGACAACCTGCTGAAATGTAGTTCTCAAAACTCCTTCAAAAACTGTAAGTAGAATTCAAGACCTCAGAAAAGACTTTTTCCAAGAACAATAACCAGAAGGTTATGTTCTGCAGGTTTTGTGTTTAGAAGATGTGTTTAAAAGCCCAAATAAATATCTGGGAAATAATAAAGGTCTACTTTTGAACACTATATAAAACTGTCTGCTTGCATGCTAATAGATACTGTTGAAGGAACCACACACTTGTATCAGAAGAGAAAATGTCAATTTTTAACCCTCTTCTAGAAAACAAAAGAGTAGAGAGAAATATTACGAGTGCCGTGTCATAAACGACGCCGTGTAACAATATGGTGAGATTCCGTTTAAGAAGAAATATAAATCACACTTGCCATGATGCGCCGATTCTGAATATGCAGTAATGCGTCTTGTTAACGTTTGCTAAATTCACACTTGTGAATTAGTTTATTGATAAGCTACATTAAGGAGACAACTGTAGCATTAATCTGCTTTTCATATGGGAAAACAGATTGGACATGCATGACAATAAGAATCAACTAGCCGCTTGGGACGCGGTTCTCAAGCTGTGAAGTAGGCGCTTCGCATAAAAACACATAAATGAGACTGTTGTCATTGTTTTGTGCGTGAAATGATAGCCCGGTTAGTTAGTCAGACCAGCATATCAAATGACATTCATTTAGTCTACTTCATTTCAGAGGACTACACGGCTGACTAGTTTTAGTCTTTGAGTCTCACAAAGTTTTAATCACACACACATGAGCCATCATCTACACACACACACACACACACACGCGCGCGCGCGCGCTCGTACATAGACTTCAGTGTACCACAAAATAGTTATATATGCTACACTGTGATTAGAAAAATTTACATCACGTAGCCTATATGTGGAGTACACAAATATTTATGATGCTTTAGTTACTTTTCTGCAATCTCCAACAATGTACTGTGTGTACCGGGGCATGCAAGGGTTAAAAGTATTGTCCGAAGATGAATGTGAGGTCCCAGTATCGCTTTGGGGGCGGGTCAAGGAAATCGAAAGCGAACGGTGGGTTAAGAGCAGTAAACGTGTATGCGTGCTCTCCAGCCATATAGAGAGAACAAACGAGTATTTATGTGTTTTCAAACGAGAGAAAGTCTGTATTTGTGAGCACCAGCGTTCAGAGTGAGACGAGCAGGTCTGAGGGCTCTTTAAACTAGACTCCGGTGCGTATTGAGTCAGGACTGGTCTCGGGGAAAATTCAGCTGTTGCGTAGCGCACGAAATGGCGGACGTGCCCACCTTTGTGTAGCAAGAAGAGTGCGTGAGGCCTTTTCTGCAACGTGCATGTGGCGGAGGATACGGCGTTGCCGCGGGGGAAGGCTGCTGGTTTGTTTTTTGTGCACTTTCCTGCGTGTCCGTGTGCGCGCGTTTGGGCTGGCGTTAGCTGCAGGTTGAGTGGGAGCCGTGTTCACGCACAACGCGAGGGATTGCGGCCGCGTCTGCCGTCCGGCTGCAGTGGGGAAGCGCCACACAGAGACTCAGCGTGTTCCTGGTCTTCAGAGACTGTTTCTCCGTGTCAGACTGTTGCCGTGTACCCTGCCATCCAGACGACATCCTCTCAGCAGTTCGCCTCCTCAGTTGAAGGGAAGTGATTTATTTTGTATTTGTTTGTCTTTCCTGGGTATTTTATTTATGAGGCTACGTTAAGAAAGAGTATTTTGCCTCGTGATCAGAGACTGTGATCAGAGACTGAGATCCACGTGACCGTTCGTAGACTCTTTCTCTCAAACTGTGGACTGCCAAATACACCCAGAGTGGGAGTGCAGAAATAATATTGTGGATTATTTACTGCTGTTGTTGTCATTTGTTTCATTTAATTCCAGAGGAACACCCAGATTTATATATGTTTTAAATGAATAAACTATGTTAATAATTGTTCAAATTATAGTTGTTTAAGTATAGTCACTGTTTGAGTTATATTGTGTGTATGTGTTGGATGCCCAACAGGGTATTTACTGTGTTACTGATATACCTACCTTGGAGTGGGGGCGTCTCACCTGTCCTGTCCTGATCTAGGGAGGGGGAAAGGGGGGTTAACAAACCTGTAGCCATTCACAGTGTGGTTAACACCAATCCTTCGGGCCGCCACCGTGTCAGGGTCTACCGAAGCCCACCTCACCATTTCAGGCAGTGGCTCACCTTACATCTATTTATTGGGGAAGTTAGAAGCCATAGTGTAGAACAGGGCAGGCTACCCATACTTAAACAAATAAGCACTGAGGCTAATTGTACTGGAGGGTGGGGACCCAGATCCTTCCGCTCTCCCGTCGTCCAAGGTGAGGTTGCTGCTACTACCCCCACAAAACGGGGCTTGACACCCCGTTACAATTGGCGTCACGAACAGGATAGTCAGTAGGTGCATTTCAAGTAGGCTGCAGCTGTTGGTTACAGATCTGTCAATCTTAAGATGGCTGAGCTTGAACAGTTAAAGAGAGAGTTTGAGGAGATGCAGCGAAGGCTGGCTGAGCAGTCTGGAGCTTTGCAGCAAGCTAGAGAGGAGCAGAGAGAGGCACTCTCCCTGGCCAAGGCTGTTATAGATCAGCAAGCTGCTGCCCAGAGGAGTCCAACTGCTGTGTATATCCCTCGGGATCGCAAGCTGCCAGAGTTTAGTGGGAGCTTGACAAAGCCAGGTGACATGAGCATTGAGGAATGGGTGGCAGCGATGAAGTCTGCATTTAAAGTCATGAAGGTTACAGATGAGGATTGTATTGAACTAGTCAGGCAGCAATTAAAGGATGAAGCCAAAATGACAGTGAAGTTTATGCTGAAAGGAGAGGAGGAGAGTGTTGATGAAATATTCTCCACCCTTTTGAGAGCTTATGGGGACAAGGTGCCTATAGGCACAAGACTGAAGGAGTTCTATGATCGGATACAGATGCCTGGTGAGACTATCCGCTCTTACGCATACGATCTGCAAGAGAAGCTTAGTCGAGTCCTCAGTAGGGATTCCAAGCGTGTACCTGATGCTGATGCTGTGCTCAAAGAACAACTGGTACTGGGCTTAAGGGATGACTTCTTGAGGCGTGAGATGAAAAGGAGGGTAAAGGACGAGGAAGATTTAACTTTTGCCCAACTGATGCAAGCCGCTATTACCTGGTCTGAGGAGGAGGAGGTGCCAGCATCAAGTGGCACAAGGAGTAGCTCCCGTTCTAGAGGCGTTGTGAATGCTGCTGCTGCAACTGCAGGTGCTTCCCCAACACTAACTCTTGAGATGCTACATGAGGCTATAGAAAAGATAGCTGCACGTCAGGAAGAGTTGTACGAAGTTGTTCACAGCCAAGAGAAAGCAAAGCTTCAGCAAAAGAGGCCAAGGAAGCTGCCTCTGAAAGATAGCGAAGGAAGGTATGTTTGCTATACATGCAGAGAGCCAGGCCATACCAGTCGTTACTGCCCCCGTAGCGAAGAAGTAAAAAATCATGCTGCCCAACCTAAACAGGGGGAAGCAACAGGTGAAGCTGCGGTCAGGAGCCCGCAAGTTAGACAGAACAGTCAAGACTCTTCAGTAGTCTGGAGTAGGACAGGTAAGACAGTCTCACAGAAAGTGCCTAGCACGCTTAGAGAAAATGCATTTGGGGACTGCTTAACCATTGAAGTTAAGATAGCTGGTGTGAAGACAAACTGCCTCTTAGACACTGGATCAGAGGTTACTACAATAACAGAGTCTCACTTCAAACGATATTTTGAAGGAGAGGAACTGATGCTGTCATCAGCTAGCTGGGTAAAGCTTACCGCCGCAAATGGGTTAGACATACCTGTTCTTGGATGCCTGGAGGCAGACATTGAGTGCATGGGGAGGACGCTTTATGGGAAGTGTGTGTTTGTGCTAACAGACACCAGTCCAGATGTAGCAGACATGAAGGGGCTCTCTGGCATCATTGGAATGAATGTGATAAGTGGACTTCGAGACCTTTTCATTACAGGAGGTGGATTAAAGCCGATGGATAAGCACAGCCGACACACGGGGGAGGCGAGTGTACGACATGTGCTCGCCAGAGTTGAGAAAGAATCGCAGATTATTGGCCCTGGTGGCAAGATTGGCTTTGTTAGAGTGGCTGGAAGAGGTGCAGTTACTATTCCACCCTTTAGTGAGAAGGTACTAGAAGGCCGCTGCAGAGTGCCACCCAAGGTAAAGTGCCAAGTATTGGTGGAGCCTACACCTAGAGCAGGTATTCCGAAGGGGCTTATGGTCGCAAACGTGTTAGCCAAGACAGAAGGGGGCAGAGTGCCTGTGAGAGTGTTGAACTCGAGTGAGAGGCCCATAAGATTAAAACCCAGGGCCATGGTGGCATCAGTACATAAACCACAGGAGGTGCTACCAAGACGAATGGTGGAGCTTGAGGAGAGCAACGGGGCTGTACATGTAAAGGTGGTTGAACAGGGTGACAGTCACCCCCAGGAGTGTGATGCAAATCACATGCCTATTCCAGTCCAGGTGAACTCCGATGCCCTTACTCCATTGCAGTATAAGGAACTTTTAAACTTGCTTGAGAAGTACAAGGATGTGTTCTCGAAAGGTGACCACGACTACGGTTATACTACGGCTGTGACGCATAGTATTCCCACAGGTGATGCCCCACCCGTTAAACAGAGGCACCGGCGGGTCCCACCTCACGTGTTCCAGGAATTTAAGAAACATGTGCAAAGCCTTGTTGACCAGGGGGTCCTGAGAGAGAGTTCCAGTCCATGGGCATCCCCCGCAGTTATAGTTGTCAAAAAGGACGGGACAGTACGATTCTGTTGTGATTATAGAAGGCTGAATTTGGTCACATGTAAAGACGCATACCCCCTTCCACGAGTGGAGGAGTCACTCGACGCCCTAGGAAATGCTCAGCTGTTCTCGACACTGGATCTGACAGCAGGATATTTCCAGGTGGCAGTTTGTGAGGAAGACAGAGAGAAGACTGCTGTTACAACACCATTTGGGCTCTTTGAGTGGTGTCGTATGCCGTTTGGCCTCTGCAATGCCCCAGCCACTTTCCAACGACTTATGGGGGTGGTGCTGGGTGACCTTGCTTTTGACACATTGCTGGTGTACCTTGATGACATCATCATTTTTTCAAAGGACTTTGAAAGTCACTGTGAGCGACTAGAACTTGTACTCACTCGTCTAAGGCACCATGGGTTGAAGCTGAAACCTAGCAAGTGCTTCCTCTTCCGCTCAGAAGTGAAGTTCCTGGGGCATGTGATTTCTGCCGAAGGAGTCCAAGTAGATGATGAAAAGGTCAGGGCCCTGCACACATGGCCTACTCCAAGGACAGTGAAGGAAGTGAGACAGGTGCTAGGGTTCATGGGCTATTATAGACGCTTCGTACCCAATTTTTCACATTTAGCCAGGCCATTGTATGACTTGTTGGGAGGAGTGAAGGCCAGGGAGAGAGCTCCTGGACCAATCACCTGGAGTGGGGAATGCCAGAGAGCATTTGATAGTCTCAAGCAGTGCCTAATGTCTCCACCAGTGCTTGCCTACCCAGACTTAACACTACCTTTCACACTTACCACTGATGGGAGTCTACAGGGCATAGGGGCTGTGCTTAGCCAAAAGCAGGGGGGGACAGAGCGGGTAATAGCCTACGCAAGCCGGGGCCTACGGGGGTCAGAAAAGAATGACAAAAACTATAGTGCATTCAAATTAGAGTTGCTAGCACTTAAGTGGGCCATAACGGAGAAGTTCAGGGACTACCTGATGTTCACAAAGTTCACTGTCGTCACAGATCACAATCCACTACGATATTTGGGGACGGCCAATTTGGGGGCTGTCGAGCAGAGATGGGTAGCTCAGTTGGCAGAGTATGATTTTGATGTTCACTATAAACCAGGGAGACAAAACACCAACGCCGATGCCCTGTCAAGGATTCCTTCCCAAGAAGAGCCTGAAGTGACTGATGTGGACAAAGACTTCATACAGATTAAGACAGAGGAAGTGCGTGCATGTTTATGGCCTGCCACAGAGGGGATGAGGAATGAGTCCGCTGTACAGGCTGCCGTTAAAGCTTCAGTTAAGAGGGGGGCCTGTGGATATAGCTGGAGTGAGATCGAAGAACTGCAAAGAGAAGACCCTGTCATCCAACTAATCTATGGTGCTGTGCTGAGTGAGAAGAAGCCTAGCCCTACTGAACAACGCGCTATGAGCTTGAAACAGAAGAAACTGTGTAGACAGTTTGACAGGTTGAGACTGCGCCAAGGGGTGTTGTTTCGTTGTATATGCCACCCAAGAGATGGAGAGGATGTATGGCAATTGATTGTACCAGAGTCATTGCAAAGAAGGGTTTACGAAAGTCATCACGAACATGGCGGGCACTTCGGTGAGAGGAGTACCCTGCAAATGATGAGACAGAGTTACTACTGGCCAACCATGACTTCGGACGTCCAGAGCTGGATCACACAGTGCAGGAGATGTGCACTGGCGAAGGACGTATTTCCAAGGATTCGTGCACCCATGACGTGTAGTAAAGTCAGTGTTCCACTGGAAGTGCTTGCAATGGATTACACCCTGCTGGAGAGATCCAAAGGTGGTTATGAGAATGTGTTGGTGCTCACAGATATGTTCACCAGATTTACCATTGCAGTACCAACCAAGAACCAAACAGCCCACACAACAGCTAAAGCCCTCCTGAAGCACTGGTTTGTTCATTATGGCTGCCCTGCTCGATTACACTCAGACCAGGGACGGAATTTTGAGTCCAGCGTAATCAAGGAAATTTGTGGCGTTTATGGTATAGCGAAGAGCCGTACAAGCCCGTATCATCCACAAGGGAACTCTCAGTGCGAGAGATTCAACCGGACGATGCACGACATGTTACGGACCTTGCCTCCGGAAAAGAAGAGGGATTGGAAAGAACATCTTCCCGAATTAGTAATGGCATATAACAGTCATGTCCATTCCTCCACGGGTTATTCGCCTTTCTACCTCATGTTTGGCAGAGATGCAAGGTTGCCCTTGGATGTGCTTGGAGGAAAGGATTTAGAAAATAGTGACATTGACAATCTGGATGACTGGGTAAAGGATCACCATGAGCGGATGAGGACTGCTGTAGAGGTTGCAAGAGCGGCCACACAGGGAGCCTCTAAAAGGCGAAAGAGAGCCTACGATCGTAGGTCTTATGGTGCCCTTGTTAGACCCGGTGACCGGGTGCTCCTGAGGAACCACAAACCTAGGGGCAGAAATAAGATACAGGATAAATGGGAAGCACAGCCATACATTGTCTTGAAGCAAAATCACACAGATACACCAGTGTTTACCATACAGCCTGAAAAGGGAGGGCCCACTAAAGTCGTTCATAGGGATCAACTCAGGCACTGCACATTCCAGTCTCCCACTAAAAGAACCCTACCTGACCATAAGCATAGGGATTCTGAACATTCCGATTCAGATCACGCCGATGTTATTTACATACCAGGAACTAGGCAAACACCTGACACTTACGCAGAAAGGGATCAGGGAGTAGCACTAGAGGGACACCATTCAGCTGGGGATGTAGATGCAGATACAGGGACAGAAGGGGGATCTGAAGATGCTGATGAGTCAGATACAGGGAGTGACCATGTTGGCACGTTGAGGCGCTCAGACAGGCAGGGCAGGGGCATGCTTCCTTGGAGGTACAGGAACGATTATGTTTTGAAATAAATGATGTTAAATGTACGATATCCTTGGTTGAAGAAAACGAGTTTGTTGTTTGAATGTAAAAAAAAAAAAAAAATGTTTGAAGTTATGGCTTCCACACCTGAAGTGTAACTATTGTTCACATCTATCTGTTTTGTTTGTATTTCAGAGATGAGGCCTGCTGGAGGATGGTCGCTGGTATGGCAGGGTTTAGCAGGGGGGAATGTGGAGTACACAAATATTTATGATGCTTTAGTTACTTTTCTGCAATCTCCAACAATGTACTGTGTGTACCGGGGCATGCAAGGGTTAAAAGTATTGTCCGAAGATGAATGTGAGGTCCCAGTATCGCTTTGGGGGCGGGTCAAGGAAATCGAAAGCGAACGGTGGGTTAAGAGCAGTAAACGTGTATGCGTGCTCTCCAGCCATATAGAGAGAACAAACGAGTATTTATGTGTTTTCAAACGAGAGAAAGTCTGTATTTGTGAGCACCAGCGTTCAGAGTGAGACGAGCAGGTCTGAGGGCTCTTTAAACTAGACTCCGGTGCGTATTGAGTCAGGACTGGTCTCGGGGAAAATTCAGCTGTTGCGTAGCGCACGAAATGGCGGACGTGCCCACCTTTGTGTAGCAAGAAGAGTGCGTGAGGCCTTTTCTGCAACGTGCATGTGGCGGAGGATACGGCGTTGCCGCGGGGGAAGGCTGCTGGTTTGTTTTTTGTGCACTTTCCTGCGTGTCCGTGTGCGCGCGTTTGGGCTGGCGTTAGCTGCAGGTTGAGTGGGAGCCGTGTTCACGCACAACGCGAGGGATTGCGGCCGCGTCTGCCGTCCGGCTGCAGTGGGGAAGCGCCACACAGAGACTCAGCGTGTTCCTGGTCTTCAGAGACTGTTTCTCCGTGTCAGACTGTTGCCGTGTACCCTGCCATCCAGACGACATCCTCTCAGCAGTTCGCCTCCTCAGTTGAAGGGAAGTGATTTATTTTGTATTTGTTTGTCTTTCCTGGGTATTTTATTTATGAGGCTACGTTAAGAAAGAGTATTTTGCCTCGTGATCAGAGACTGTGATCAGAGACTGAGATCCACGTGACCGTTCGTAGACTCTTTCTCTCAAACTGTGGACTGCCAAATACACCCAGAGTGGGAGTGCAGAAATAATATTGTGGATTATTTACTGCTGTTGTTGTCATTTGTTTCATTTAATTCCAGAGGAACACCCAGATTTATATATGTTTTAAATGAATAAACTATGTTAATAATTGTTCAAATTATAGTTGTTTAAGTATAGTCACTGTTTGAGTTATATTGTGTGTATGTGTTGGATGCCCAACAGGGTATTTACTGTGTTACTGATATACCTACCTTGGAGTGGGGGCGTCTCACCTGTCCTGTCCTGATCTAGGGAGGGGGAAAGGGGGGTTAACAAACCTGTAGCCATTCACAGTGTGGTTAACACCAATCCTTCGGGCCGCCACCGTGTCAGGGTCTACCGAAGCCCACCTCACCATTTCAGGCAGTGGCTCACCTTACATCTATTTATTGGGGAAGTTAGAAGCCATAGTGTAGAACAGGGCAGGCTACCCATACTTAAACAAATAAGCACTGAGGCTAATTGTACTGGAGGGTGGGGACCCAGATCCTTCCGCTCTCCCGTCGTCCAAGGTGAGGTTGCTGCTACTACCCCCACAAAACGGGGCTTGACACCCCGTTACATATAATAAAGATTAAAAGGCCGAAATGGAGCACAGCTCCTCAGATAGAAAACAAGGACACGACCAGGTTATTTTAACTGACTGGCATTTTACTAACAGACCGCGATATTAGATGAAAATACAAAATAGGTTTTAACAGCCATCGGCCTGTGGCCGAACTAACGCACTAAATGTTACATTAATCACGCACATATCGGTCGACGATACTTGTGCAAATAATTGCCATACTGCGAATTCAACAAGGCTGTTAAACAGTCAAATCACACCAAAATGTATTGCTTTATCACGAAAGAAATTAAATTATTCTAACCAATTTGTTCAAAATGGCGAATTTAGGCCTATACCGAATTAACTTTTCATGTGCGGCACCATGTGAAGGTGTTACTGTGAATACACCTTTTGTCAGCATAAGAACAAAGCATTATAGAAGTTACGCATTTGCACCCACGTTCTTGATAATATTCGACAATTTTACATAAACATTTTAGTCTCTGTTATTTTGCAGTAAGCGCTTACCTCGCTGTCTTCGTCCGTCCCTGCGCTGTTTTAAGCGTAGACCATTCGGTAATGCTGCAAACTAAATCTGCGGCACGCCACGGGATTTACAGTTCGGTTTTGTATTTGTCATCTTTAGTTTTCACTTAGGTAAAGTTTTCGAAACAAATATCGATCCTTTTGGTACCACGGTCCAGGACAAACTGCAGGCCCTTACTCCTGTCACGTCAAAGATATACGGAGTCTCTCTATGTAAGCACATCACTTCTCAAGACTTTTCCCTCAGATTTGGAAGCATTTCAGCCCCCAAATGAAAAATGTAATGCGCAGTGTAATCCTACATTTGCATTTAAATGTTCCAGGCATGCATGCTAATTTAAAAATTCACATTTAATAATTTCATTTAGATTTGCAATTGTCTTACTTTGTCAGGTCGAGCGCAGTAACTGCTGTCACGCCGTCTGCACTTCGCAACAGCTCGGTCGCGCTATCGACACTGAAAGCTCATTTACGCGCATACACGCGGTATTACGGTAGCGCTTTGGGAAACGACGCAGGAGGAAATCTAGGGGCAGAGATTGAAATGCTATGATTTGATGTTCTGAACCTTAAATAGATATAAAATGCTCATAAATTGCTTTTCAAATATTTTAACTGTAGAAATTATAAGTCAAAGTGTATCATTTGCATGACTCAAGTATTTTACTGTAGCATTTTGGAATAAGAAGTTGTCAAAATCCTGATACATGACGATTCGGTTCCTTATATTCACTTTTTGGAGCTCTATAAAATACACTAGGAAGTGTATTTCAAGAATATGGTGGACTGGTTTGATAATTTGATTTGTGTATCATTCCTGTGATTTGCAAGTGTTTTACTGTAGCATTTTGGGATAACATGAAGGCAAATATATATTGCTTTTTTAATACATATTGATTCATTAATTCTGATCAATCTTCCTCACTACTATCGCTGCTTCCACCACAACCATCATAAACACAATTAAATGCACATATTTAAACAGACTTCAGAACATTTCCTGCCATAAACATGTCATCATCTTCTTGGTCTTCTGCTACCACTTGTTTAATCTGTGCAGATTTGACAGCGCCATTATTATATTAAAATGGAGCAAACTAATTTAGACAAGACAACATGATGTTTTGAATAAATGCAAAAATATTTGAACCTTTGGTGACCCTGAATAGCTTACACATGGACCAAACCAAACATTAATGTAACATACTGCAATTTGAGATGAATGTTATTTGTCTTTAGTCCATTAGTAACTGAATGTAATGCATCAAATATAAGGAAATTATACAAAGGAAATAGAGTACTATATACATATATATTTATAAACATATTAAGAGCTACTTACCATTAAATATAAAAGTAAAGTTTAGAAGTCCCCCCTCCCCCCACAAAAGGAGTTGGGTCTTCCACCTCCTTGAACACACTAAGAGGTGTTAACGACCATGGTTGCCCTAGCAACCTTACCTATATGACCTGACAGGAACACCACTGAACTGAAGAAGTCTTGGGTTGAGTAAAGCTAAAATGTTAAACTACAAACAAGCTTCTACTGTCCACAAAATACCCACAGACAACACATGCAATATATAAAAGTTTTATTTAGTGAAAAGCATCTGAATCTTTAGATTTTAAGATAGTAAAAACATTCTCCAAAACTAAAGATTTTTTAACAGTTTGGAAATCACCATTTAATACGATTTTGCCATCATGTTATTCCAAAATGCTACAGTAAAAACACTTGCAAATCACAGGAATGATACACTAGGACTTCAAGAATATGGTGGAGTAATTTGATAATTTCATTTGTGTGTTTTATAGAGACCCAAATAGTGAATAAAAGCAACCAAATCGCCATTTAACAGGATTTTGACAACTTCTTATTTGAGTTTGGTATCTTATGACTTAAAATTTCCACAGTAAAAATAACTAAAAAGCAAAATATGAACATATTTAGATAAGTACAGAACATTAATTTATAGCATTTCACTCTCTCTATGGTCGTAAATGAGCTTTCAGTGTAGATAGCGCGAGCGAGCTTTGGCGAAGTGCAGATGGAGTGACCGCAGTAGCGCAGTAGGGGTGATCATATTCATGCACACTAGTCCTCTTTGAATCTCTTAAAAAACACAGGGCTCAAATATCAAGGCTTAGAGATTGAAAATAAGGTCAGAGTTCCTATACGGCCTCTAAACCATAAAATAGCCAACTTAATTCGTCCTAAAAAGTATATTCTCCAAATCCCCGGCCCAATGTAACTTCACATTTCATCACAGAGCCTGACATGACCTCACGATTTACCAGAGCCAACTTTGCACCCTTTGGATTCTGTGATTTCATTTCTTTTCAGCTCGTTAATACTGGTTTGTATTCACCATGGGAGCTTGAATTTGGGTAAAATGATTCAGGTCCCTCTCATTCTTCCAACATCTAAAATTATCTAAATGTGTTTGTAAATATCTAGTGATAAGCTGCAGTGTTATTAATAACTGCTGTTATTAACTGCTAACTGATGTGTGGGCTAGGTTTGGTTTGTAAACTCAGCAAGGCACTGGTGTTTCTGTGGTTCCTCTAAAGAAAAAAAAAGTTATACCTGATTTGAGTTGATAAATGGTTTAAAAATAATCACTTTTATTATGGTTACTAGAAGGAAAGGACAACTCCATAGAGTTAATTTAATAGATCAGCTACAGGTCCATGTTTATCAAAAGCATTTAATATTAATGGTCATAGTCACACAAATTCACAAAGTATTTAAGACATGGCTGGCTCAGTTTGCTTACTGTGTGAACTCGCTAAAACAGTGCAGATTTTAAATAAATGACCACGAAAAGAAGAAATGATATATTGCAACAGGAAAAATAGATTTTTCTTTAGAAATGAAAGAGTAGTTCAAAGAGAACTCGGCACCTTCTATATCATAATTGTAACCAACATTTTCATTATATATGAAATAATTGATTTCCGAAGACTAGAAATGAAAAGGAAATGACTATCAATCGAATGGGTAATTCGATTCACACTTAACCTCATTCCAGTAAAATGGCAATATTTACAGTTTGATGTGAATAATAGTAAAAAAAAAAAAAAAAAAAAAAAACCTTCTCAATTTTTGGTTTGTGACAACCAACTGCAGATAAATTCTGTATAACCGAAACTATGCCTCGGTTGGCATTGTAACTGTATTCTCACATAAATGATGTTTAAAACAAATTCAAGCACCACTAAATGTGTAGATTCTTTAAAAAAACAGCTTTGAATGCCCCCTCCCCACCACAAGACCAGGTAAAGGTCAGGGCGAATGGGGTCACGACCTGCAGCGATGAGAAGCCTTTGCATTTCATTTTGCTGCTATTTTCAGTTACAAAAGTGGCTTTTTGCTCTCCTATAAAAAATATGTCTCTTAGACAAACTGCTTCTGCTCTGCATTCTACAATCTACAAAAAAGTGGAGCTATATAGTCATTAAATAATTCATATATAGCCCAGTTGGAGAGTTTATGTGACAAATTTATCTTTAATCTCCTTAAAAAGCAAAACCATACAGAGCAATAAGAATAATAGAAACCATAGACATCTCTGATAACCCTAAAAAAAGACAAAGGAGAATAATTTGTGATAATTTGGCAGCAGTGCTACAGGAAGCAGTATTAGAATGGAAACTGGATAGACAAAATATAACCATACCTGTGACCACAGATACTGCCAAAAACATTGTCAATGCCTCAAATGCAGCTGGATTGTCACCACATATAGGGTGTTTTGCACACACAGTAAACCTGGTATCCCAAAGGGGGTTGGGAGTAAACCAGATTTCTCGTCTTTTGGGCAAAGTCAGGAGAGTGGTCACCTTTCATAAGAGCACGACTGCAGCAGCTGTCTTAAAGGCCAAACAAGAGATGCTCCAGCTTCCTCCTCACAAGCTGATTAAAGATGATGACACTATAAGGTGGAACTCTAGCTATGACATGCTTACACGCTACTTGGAGCAACAAGCTGCTGTTTATTCTGCACAGACAGAAAAAGATGTTAAAATTAATGCCAAAGATCTCATCACACTCTCTGATCAAGATGTGACTGTTCTGGAGGACGTGGTTGAGGTTCTGAAGCCCATGAAAACAATCACAACTCTACTGAACTCAGAACAGCAGCCCACTGTGTCTATGATCCTGCTCAATTCTCTCAGCAATGAAACACAGTGGCACAGATTCACAGATTATGAAGGATGTTAAATCGGCTATAGCAACCAACATTGGAGGGAGGTATTCAAATCCCAGTCTTCAACAGTTCCTGAATGAGAGCACTGCCTTGGACCCTCTGTTCAAGTCTTTACCCCATCTGGATGACCCCTCTTGGAAAGAGATATTCAACAGTCTGTCTGAGAAAATCCTACAAAAGCATCCCACACAGGTGTGTGACCAATTGAAATTCATGAGATGAAATGCCCACTATTAATAGTGATGCAAATTTAACTTTTAGTTGAAATACTGATACATTTATAAATGTATATTCTTTTTAAACTCAGGCCCCAGGACAAGGGACCAGCCAAAACCCTGCAGAGGACCCAGAAACTGCAGTATCCAGTGAAGGCAGCCCCCCAGCAAAGAGAACCACACTCAGTGAACTGTTTGGTGACTTTTATAGTACAGCCCCCACTACACCAACAGCACCAAAATTATGGCCTGATGTTGTTAAGGCCATAAAAAATGACAGTTGTCATTCTCAGGGACTGAAAAAGTCTTAAGTCTTATTTTTTAGGATAGAGTTTAGTTTAAGGTTCTATTTGTTCTCTTATTTTGTACATGTTCCTGTATTTGTTTTATTATTTGTTTTGTTATGTTGCACATTGCTGTTTTAATAATACATTTATCTTAATTAAATTATTTAAATTTAACCATTAGTGCCTAATGTGGTGTATTACAGATCACTTGTATCACTTATATCAAACCCAACTTTTGAAATAAGATATTGTAAATTTAGACTTATCCAAAACTGGTGTAGGCCTCTGCTGTAAAAAAAAAAAAATAATAAAAAGAAAACCGAGAATCGAATCAAAGACCCTAAAATCGGAAATGAAATCGAATCGAGGATTTAGAGAATCATGACCCCCCTAGTACCCCAAAGAAATGGAATGATGCAAAAGTAAGAAAATGGAGGAGGAAAAAAAAAAAAAAAAAAACAGATGCCATGTTTAACTGCCAGTACTATGACAGCACAAACTGCCTTTCATTGTAAGTCTCTCAAGGCCAATCAGAGGTCGGTATGTTGGGTTGCTGGGAGTAAACTGGGAGTCTTTTTTTTTTTTTTTTTTTTTTTTTTTTTACACATATGCCGTGTCTCAATTATGTAATACATCTTACGCATCTCAGAGTGTGAGCACTATGTGTGACTGTACATATGATGAGACTCCTAAGAGTGAATGTAAGACTGCCTTACTGAATGTGTGGATGTGTATTCACATGCATGTCCTCACCAAGCTGAAGGAGTCATAGATGTTCATCAGGTCCTCTACGCGGTATTGTTCTAGCACCACTATGTTAGAGAAGTTGGGGTTGCGCTCTCTGGCACAGTCCTCACAATGCACCACGTACATCTTTTTGCTTCCGTTCTCACTCGTCACAAACAGCAGGTTGAAGACCTCCACCTTCACAATGGGGAAACATGCACAAACAAGACCATATGCCTGCAATATACGTTTGCCAAGTCAAATGATGGACATTTTCACAGGACTGTTGTGAAGGTTCTGCATGAGCTTGGATGAAGTGGCTTGGACAGACCAGGCCAGGCAGTGAGGGATGTAACGTGATGAGCAGGGTTCTCTGGAGCACTCACATCACACTCATTACAATAGTATGCTGGCTCATCTTTCACTCTGCTCTGGTAGGAGATCATCTTCCCTTCTGCCACAAGTTGGTCTCGCAGAATCTGAATGCGTTTCATAGACTGCAGGAGACAGTGCCTGAGTGCAAGACAAGAGAGAGAAGGCAGTTACCATTTACACTACAGTACACTTCTGCTAAAATCCTTCAAACTGCTTAAAATATTTCAAACGCCAACACTGAACATATTTGTGGAAGGCAAGGACTCTATTTGAATGTGTACAGTCTTTATATAGCAATAACAGCGCCTCTGTGCTCCTGGCATTACCTCAGGTAGTTGTACTCAATCATCTTGTAAGCGGTGGGGTCAGAAATTTTGACTGTGCGAGCCATGTTCCAGGACACGTGGATCATCGGAACGATGGACTTCACTTTCTTCACCTCATTCCATTCAAACCTTTCCAGATCAAACTGATTCTGGTATGCTGAAAACACATCATAAATACAAAACACTGCAGAAAAACCAGCATTTCAATATGGATTGAATTCAGACAGTATTGAAGCTAGATTCGTCCTCATTTAATACCGTGTGTATACTGGATATGGCTGTGTCAGTGTGAACTTCTTATGGACAGAATCCCCCACCCCTCCCCATTCAGCATTTTGCCACTTGGCAGGTAATTATCATTAAGCGGTCCCATATTCCATGCAATATTATTGCACTAGCCCACAGCCTGCACCAAGTGCACTGTGCCTGCATTGATCCACACCAAGTCTCCAGGGCTCTGGATGAAGCAGTACACTGGGATATTGGAGCAGTACAGATCCTCCAACACAGGCCACCATGAGCCAGTTAGGTAGTCCACCCCATGCCTGGATGAGATCAGGAAGGTATGGTTAAACGGGCTTGTTTCAACTGGTGCAAACCTCAAACACCCGACAATCTACGCACATTTTATACCAAATATCTTTTTTTGCCTTAAAATATGGAAGCCCATGTACAGACTTACAGAATATTTAGAATCAAAATAATCTTCTGAAATGTTCATCTTAAATCATCCAAGACTGAAAGCGGTAAATGCAGTTTAACCTTACACCGATTTAAATCACAAAAATTGCTGATGGCCTGCCAGAGTAACACATTTAGGCAGATTCCATATTAATACAACCATAATAGTGATTTAGTGAGGGTTACACTGAGGGTGCAGATCTGGTGTGCGACTGCCTGGGACCTTCATGTAGAGCTGCACACTGTTCATGCCCAGGATGGTATGGCCTACGTGACTCAGCATATTGCCACTAGAGGACACACGCATGAATGCTGGCAACTTCTGTAGCTCCTGGAGCTGAGGTTTCCACCTGCACACACAAAGCCAAGAGTTGACAAACATATTACAAAATCACTTTATTGTCTACATATGGTAATAAAGATACCAAGTTGTGTCGTTTCACACATAATCCTATTTTTGATGCAAGATAAAGTCTTTACAAAATAAAAGCACAGGGGATGTACAACAGTCTTAATGCATCTGGCACAAAATCAGAGGGCAGCAAGACAATCATATGGAAGCTTCTAGAAAAACTGTTAACTTTTGGGATCAGAGAGGTCAATGTTGGTGCCAAATTTGATAATTTTCCCCGGCAGGTTTCTGCTCTGAGCTAGTAATGGAGGCATACAGAGGGGTATTAAATTAAACAATTACAATTAGTGAGGTAATCTAATAATTTATGTTGTCATACTGCATGTGATATTTTTGTATATAATATTATTCCCTGTCATATTTGATTTGTGCTAGATGGCGCTGCTGTGGCATCCACATTCTGTACTCTAGTTATAAACTTGAAATATTTCAACTGTTTTACATTTTGCACACTATTGCATTTGATAGTTATGTACAAAATGTGGCATGCAAATGTATGGGGATACGAATGAATTTTAATGAATACCTTCCTTAAATCTCAACTCATTGAAATCCCACATGGTGTCCACAGACTCAAGCAACAAACAAGGACAGTTCTACTTTTAACCAGAGTAAATCAGGGGAGAGCGCGAACGCAGTCCCCCACTACCAGAAATTATGCAGTCGAGATTCCCACATTTGGGGAATTCGCAGGGGTCAGCACAACCGGAGTGCAATGGCTGAGCCTCGCCCTGGGTGAACCACCTTCTTGATCATGGTATCTCCCCTGCCAGGTAAGTATGAGTTCCTGGTCTACACAGGGACCAGATCAACAAAAGCCACGCTATTCACTGGAAGGGCAAGTTCTCCTGTCATTAAACAACTCAACACAGTCGAAAATAAAAGTGAACAAAAACATATATAACCACATACTGCTTTAACACGTCTGTTATTTCATTGTTTTTTTCTTCGCTTAGGAGTCCGAATTTTGGAGTCGAGTCTACAGAAATGCAGCGTAGACCATTAAATCTTGCGATTGGACCAGAGTCTACGGTCGACCGGGACTCTGACTGTAGACTACCAATCACATCGCACGGATTCACTGTAGACTACCAATCACATCGCACGGATTCGAATATTCATCACGACACGGAGGGCGGGCTGAGGCGACTGTAAACAAAACCGAGAAGACGTTTCCCATGATGCACTGCTCCGGAATATGCATTAGCCCATAGGACGTTTGAGACGTTATTAATGGTTTGATATACAGCAAAATCTTAAGGGAGCCAAATTCACAACGGTCCAATGTGGCAGAGTGATGTATTACTAAACGGTGTGGAGAAATGAAGCTTTCAAAGGCTTTTCATGATGCTTGAATATCGAAAGCAAATGGACCAAGCACTTCCGGAACAGAACGCGCGCTGCCCTTTGCTTTTGGTTAGTGAATTGACGCGCTCAACTCCTCCCGCTTTACCCTCAGTGGCCAGAAGACAAGTGAGAATAAGATAGATAGATAGATAGACAGACAGACAGAGACAGACAGATAGATAGATAGATATAACTTGATTAATCCCAGAGGGAAAGTCAGTTATTATCTGGAGGTAACAGAAATACAGGGAAAGTGGAGAAAACGGGAAGTGATGCAGTCGCCGAGAGAATTTCCTAATTGGAGCGACTATTTTAAAAACATTTAAAGGATGTGATATACTGCACCAGTTTGCACCGTTGACACAGAAAACGACACGGAACTTAACCTAAAATAAAGGTTATAAAAGCGTCATTAAGAAGTAAGATTGATAACTTTTCTTTACAGAATAAAGGGGGGGAAGTGCACCGTTCCCGGAGGTACTGCAATACCGGGTCGATGCGTGGAGTGGACGGAGCAAGCCCCTATTCCATCTCCCTGTTCCAAAAATCAATTTAATATATGGTCCCCGGGTAGGGGACGTATCAGATATTAAACTGATAAGAACAGATACTACACTTGATCTTAGCCAAAAGGCCGAGAAGCGATACCAGTCGGCCGCCGAACCGAGGGTAGCCGTTCAAAGCATTGAGAATCCCCACTACGGTTCTACAACGCAACACGGTTTTTGCATGAAAACGGAAGGACTCTAAACAAATATCAAGTTACAGTCATGAGTTCATTGAGAAAGGTTGTGCTACACGCAGTGCAGGGGTGTGAAAAGTCAAGGGTTCAGAAATGTTAATAAGTTTGCTGGTCGACCAATCGAATACAAGTAGTTTATAGCAATTCTTGAGTGGTACATCTCCCTAATTGCTTAGACACAAAACTGTTCTGACTTAAAAACGTAAACGACCATTACAGCAGAAACGTCAGTCTATTCTTTGTTCAAATAAAAAAATGGCAGTTGCGTCAAAGACTTAAGTGCACTGGACGACAGCGGGTGAAAAGTGAAGCCACCATTTGCAATTGTCTGGCGCCCTCTAGTGGCTGGTTGAAGTATCACCATTAACCCCGCCTCTTGGATGAAGGGCTCAGGGCGCTCGTTTCAAATTACACACGTCTCCCTCACTCTCACGTGTATATTAGGGGTGCGATCGTGTTTTCACTTCTATAAGCTCTTCTCTCGTTACATTTCCAAAAAGCTACACTAACCAGCTTAAAATTCACAAACTGTAAAGCAAGATGAATAAAATAAAACACACGATATCGTAACTGCGTTGTATATTCCGCCTAACGTCTGCTCGGCTTGACCAACGCCCAGAGCTGTTCCGCCACTACACGTCTCGTCCGCTTGAAAATGATGCAAAACCACGCTGTTATCAACTAGAATAAATCATGAGTCAATAAAGAGTTTAAATGATAATCATCATTCGTCTGCAGGAGAACCCTCCTCTGATGGACCTTTTAAGCACGACTAATTTTCACGCACTACTTTTCTGTCTAGTGGTTTCCAAGCCGTTTACCGACCCGCAACAGGGGATTTGCGCTTGCATAATTAACCTGGAGTTTGTCACCACAAGTGCACCTCGACTCGAACACTGTTCGACATTTTGATCACGTCTGAACTTTTAATGAAAACGAGGCCAGTTGCTGATAAACAGAACCACTGTAGCACACCAAGATCCGTTAGCCGAAGTCGCGCAACACTAGTAGCTAGAAAACCTTGTTTACTTTAAACTTCACAAATCCACAAATACTTACAGACTCGCCGAGTCCGTCTTTGGTAGCGTCACACAAAGCTGCAAGTGCCCCTTGCGTAGGAAATAAATAAAAGCAAAGATTTCCTTCACAACGCAGAAAGATGTGAACGTCTTCACGACATGACCACACAACTAAAATTGTGTGTTATTTTTAAACGCTATTTACGTGTAGCCTAAAACTAAATGTGATATTTCACATCGCCATGATCCAAACACACTGGAGCGCGCGAGCACCATTTTGGACAACAGCACACCCTACAGCCTCGCGCGACTAAGCAGACACGACGGTGCGAGTAAAATATCAAAGTGCTGTTGTGCGATTATCTACACAAAATAACCTTCATTCAGCAAGAATTCGGAAGAGGTTTCATGTGCACAAATGAAAAGCTAATATAGTTAGCAAACTGGTTAACGTTACTGGGTGGCTGTGTTAGCTACGAACAAATGAGTCCTCTCTAGCCATCTTAACAGTTTTCCAGATAAGCGTTATAATAAAATACGAATATTTGAACATACCTGTCGATATAAAACCAGAATATCCCTCTGCTATCCTCTTCGGGTAAATTTCCTTCATAACGCAGACGATTGTGAGCGTCTTCACGACGTGGCCACAGAACCTCCAGACCTGCAGACGCTGCTGCGCGTTGAGGGCGAGTCACTGCTGTCTGTGAACAGGAAGCGCTCATCTTGTTACAAAGAACATGGCTGAAACTCCGGCGAGGTCTTCCACACAACTGAGAAAAATGGTTCATTTGGGACAAGAGTTGGTCACTCTGGGTTTTGTCGTCTATATACACAAGGTGCAAAACACATTAAAAGAAAGGGAAAACCAAAATGGGCTAATAGGTCCTTTTTAAAACATGTCTTGTATGCCTTTTACTAGCGACGTCATTCAACGTAAAATGACTCGCGTTGGTATACATAGACCTTTATCCGTTAACGTTCATTTATATAACGCAGATAATTAAATCTTTGCATTTATTTCATCACGTTTATTTGGAAAACTGAATACTGCTATGCCTACTTTGTTCTTAACACAGCCACTAAGTAACATTTGCAGACAAGACATACAATGGAATGTGAACGGTTATTTGCAAAATATATTAGAAACGATGTAACAATGTTACTTGCACGTAGCCTAAACCGTATGTTTAAAAATCTTATATTTCATATTCCTACCAGTGTATGATCAGAGAACACACTCGTGCACAGTCATTCTAAGCGGACACGAGCACACGCGGGGGCGAGTAATGTGACACGGACTGAGTGACATCGTGAACGTTTATTTGAATACAGAGAAAACAAAAAACATCTCAAATATCAAAGTGCTGCTGTGCGATTAACTACACAAAACAGCATATATTCAGCAAGAATTTGGAAGAGGTTTTATCTGCACAAATGAATAGTAGCTAATATAGTTCAAATATTTAGCAAACTGGTTATTGTTACTGGGTGGCTGCGTTAGGTACGGACAAGTTAGGCCTAGCTAGCCTTACAATTTTCAAAATAAACGTTGTGATAAAATACGAATATTTAAGCAAATATGTCGATATACAATCATAATATTCATGGCCATCCTTTTCACGTTAATCTCCACCAATAAATCCTGCCTTGTTGTATGAGCCTTTACTTTGTGTATTTCACCGGCGTCGTACAAATCAAGTCAGACAGTCTGTGTATACTAGTGGGATATTGAAAAACAAAGAAAATAATATGATCGTGTTTTTGACTCTACTCAAGTCCGCCAGACTGACACACTGAGCTCTAACTTCAGGTCTGTGTTGAAGGACACAGCAATTTAGGCCAATTTAATGTACAAAAGGAACCTGTGAAGTATTTACCCAATTTACATTTTGGGAGTACACAGCAGTCGCTACGTGGTCTAGATACCCAGTCCTGTGCTGAGTCATGATCAAGGACAAAGCATTTCATTTGCATTTGAATGAAACCTGTAGCCAGTTTTGAGAATGGGTACTCTGAGCGATTTCAAGTCAAGAATATTTCCTCCTATTTCAAGTCCGTGTTTCTCCTGGGTGAAAAATGGCCCACACCCAAAATTGGTAAATATTATTGTTGCAATGGTCCTAACAACAAATAATTCGTCAGAAAATTTGCTAGAACCTTAATACAAGCATTCATGAGACCTCTGTGTGGAGAGGAAGGAGAACTGGTAACAGGGGAAATTCACTTCTGTATACAGACATAAAAATCACAATCGCATTTAAATATTTCATATGAAATTTAAACTACTAATCATGAACGTGTTCAAAGCTATCCAAAATGTTCGGGGCATTTTCATTAAGGGAGTAGCTATTATTTGTTTTTAGCTATTATTTCAGCCACACCTGATCTAGTCCATCATAATCTACAGCAGAGCAGATATCTACAGGCATCACTGAAAGAAAGGATGTGTAAGATCTAAAGCCTCTCCAAGCAGAGATGACAACCTGCTGAAATGTAGTTCTCAAAACTCCTTCAAAAACTGTAAGTAGAATTCAAGACCTCAGAAAAGACTTTTTCCAAGAACAATAACCAGAAGGTTATGTTCTGCAGGTTTTGTGTTTAGAAGATGTGTTTAAAAGCCCAAATAAATATCTGGGAAATAATAAAGGTCTACTTTTGAACACTATATAAAACTGTCTGCTTGCATGCTAATAGATACTGTTGAAGGAACCACACACTTGTATCAGAAGAGAAAATGTCAATTTTTAACCCTCTTCTAGAAAACAAAAGAGTAGAGAGAAATATTACGAGTGCCGTGTCATAAACGACGCCGTGTAACAATATGGTGAGATTCCGTTTAAGAAGAAATATAAATCACACTTGCCATGATGCGCCGATTCTGAATATGCAGTAATGCGTCTTGTTAACGTTTGCTAAATTCACACTTGTGAATTAGTTTATTGATAAGCTACATTAAGGAGACAACTGTAGCATTAATCTGCTTTTCATATGGGAAAACAGATTAGACATGCATGACAATAAGAATCAACTAGCCGCTTGGGACGCGGTTCTCAAGCTGTGAAGTAGGCGCTTCGCATAAAAACACATAAATGAGACTGTTGTCATTGTTTTGTGCGTGAAATGATAGCCCGGTTAATTAGTCAGACCAGCATATCAAATGACATTCATTTAGTCTACTTCATTTCAGAGGACTACACGGCTGACTAGTTTTAGTCTTTGAGTCTCACAAAGTTTTAATCACACACACATGAGCCATCATCTACACACACACACACACACGCGCGCGCGCGCGCTCGTACATAGACTTCAGTGTACCACAAAATAGTTATATATGCTACACTGTGATTAGAAAAATTTACATCACGTAGCCTATAATAAAGATTAAAAGGCCGAAATGGAGCACAGCTCCTCAGATAGAAAACAAGGACACGACCAGGTTATTTTAACTGACTGGCATTTTACTAACAGACCGCGATATTAGATGAAAATACAAAATAGGTTTTAACAGCCATCGGCCTGTGGCCGAACTAACGCACTAAATGTTACATTAATCACGCACATATCGGTCGACGATACTTGTGCAAATAATTGCCATACTGCGAATTCAACAAGGCTGTTAAACAGTCAAATCACACCAAAATGTATTGCTTTATCACGAAAGAAATTAAATTATTCTAACCAATTTGTTCAAAATGGCGAATTTAGGCCTATACCGAATTAACTTTTCATGTGCGGCACCATGTGAAGGTGTTACTGTGAATACACCTTTTGTCAGCATAAGAACAAAGCATTATAGAAGTTACGCATTTGCACCCACGTTCTTGATAATATTCGACAATTTTACATAAACATTTTAGTCTCTGTTATTTTGCAGTAAGCGCTTACCTCGCTGTCTTCGTCCGTCCCTGCGCTGTTTTAAGCGTAGACCATTCGGTAATGCTGCAAACTAAATCTGCGGCACGCCACGGGATTTACAGTTCGGTTTTGTATTTGTCATCTTTAGTTTTCACTTAGGTAAAGTTTTCGAAACAAATATCGATCCTTTTGGTACCACGGTCCAGGACAAACTGCAGGCCCTTACTCCTGTCACGTCAAAGATATACGGAGTCTCTCTATGTAAGCACATCACTTCTCAAGACTTTTCCCTCAGATTTGGAAGCATTTCAGCCCCCAAATGAAAAATGTAATGCGCAGTGTAATCCTACATTTGCATTTAAATGTTCCAGGCATGCATGCTAATTTAAAAATTCACATTTAATAATTTCATTTAGATTTGCAATTGTCTTACTTTGTCAGGTCGAGCGCAGTAACTGCTGTCACGCCGTCTGCACTTCGCAACAGCTCGGTCGCGCTATCGACACTGAAAGCTCATTTACGCGCATACACGCGGTATTACGGTAGCGCTTTGGGAAACGACGCAGGAGGAAATCTAGGGGCAGAGATTGAAATGCTATGATTTGATGTTCTGAACCTTAAATAGATATAAAATGCTCATAAATTGCTTTTCAAATATTTTAACTGTAGAAATTATAAGTCAAAGTGTATCATTTGCATGACACAAGTATTTTACTGTAGCATTTTGGAATAAGAAGTTGTCAAAATCCTGATACATGACGATTCGGTTCCTTATATTCACTTTTTGGAGCTCTATAAAATACACTAGGAAGTGTATTTCAAGAATATGGTGGACTGGTTTGATAATTTGATTTGTGTATCATTCCTGTGATTTGCAAGTGTTTTACTGTAGCATTTTGGGATAACATGAAGGCAAATATATATTGCTTTTTTAATACATATTGATTCATTAATTCTGATCAATCTTCCTCACTACTATCGCTGCTTCCACCACAACCATCATAAACACAATTAAATGCACATATTTAAACAGACTTCAGAACATTTCCTGCCATAAACATGTCATCATCTTCTTGGTCTTCTGCTACCACTTGTTTAATCTGTGCAGATTTGACAGCGCCATTATTATATTAAAATGGAGCAAACTAATTTAGACAAGACAACATGATGTTTTGAATAAATGCAAAAATATTTGAACCTTTGGTGACCCTGAATAGCTTACACATGGACCAAACCAAACATTAATGTAACATACTGCAATTTGAGATGAATGTTATTTGTCTTTAGTCCATTAGTAACTGAATGTAATGCATCAAATATAAGGAAATTATACAAAGGAAATAGAGTACTATATACATATATATTTATAAACATATTAAGAGCTACTTACCATTAAATATAAAAGTAAAGTTTAGAAGTCCCCCCTCCCCCCACAAAAGGAGTTGGGTCTTCCACCTCCTTGAACACACTAAGAGGTGTTAACGACCATGGTTGCCCTAGCAACCTTACCTATATGACCTGACAGGAACACCACTGAACTGAAGAAGTCTTGGGTTGAGTAAAGCTAAAATGTTAAACTACAAACAAGCTTCTACTGTCCACAAAATACCCACAGACAACACATGCAATATATAAAAGTTTTATTTAGTGAAAAGCATCTGAATCTTTAGATTTTAAGATAGTAAAAACATTCTCCAAAACTAAAGATTTTTTAACAGTTTGGAAATCACCATTTAATACGATTTTGCCATCATGTTATTCCAAAATGCTACAGTAAAAACACTTGCAAATCACAGGAATGATACACTAGGACTTCAAGAATATGGTGGAGTAATTTGATAATTTCATTTGTGTGTTTTATAGAGACCCAAATAGTGAATAAAAGCAACCAAATCGCCATTTAACAGGATTTTGACAACTTCTTATTTGAGTTTGGTATCTTATGACTTAAAATTTCCACAGTAAAAATAACTAAAAAGCAAAATATGAACATATTTAGATAAGTACAGAACATTAATTTATAGCATTTCACTCTCTCTATGGTCGTAAATGAGCTTTCAGTGTAGATAGCGCGAGCGAGCTTTGGCGAAGTGCAGATGGAGTGACCGCAGTAGCGCAGTAGGGGTGATCATATTCATGCACACTAGTCCTCTTTGAATCTCTTAAAAAACACAGGGCTCAAATATCAAGGCTTAGAGATTGAAAATAAGGTCAGAGTTCCTATACGGCCTCTAAACCATAAAATAGCCAACTTAATTCGTCCTAAATAGTATATTCTCCAAATCCCCGGCCCAATGTAACTTCACATTTCATCACAGAGCCTGACATGACCTCACGATTTACCAGAGCCAACTTTGCACCCTTTGGATTCTGTGATTTCATTTCTTTTCAGCTCGTTAATACTGGTTTGTATTCACCATGGGAGCTTGAATTTGGGTAAAATGATTCAGGTCCCTCTCATTCTTCCAACATCTAAAATTATCTAAATGTGTTTGTAAATATCTAGTGATAAGCTGCAGTGTTATTAATAACTGCTGTTATTAACTGCTAACTGATGTGTGGGCTAGGTTTGGTTTGTAAACTCAGCAAGGCACTGGTGTTTCTGTGGTTCCTCTAAAGAAAAAAAAAGTTATACCTGATTTGAGTTGATAAATGGTTTAAAAATAATCACTTTTATTATGGTTACTAGAAGGAAAGGACAACTCCATAGAGTTAATTTAATAGATCAGCTACAGGTCCATGTTTATCAAAAGCATTTAATATTAATGGTCATAGTCACACAAATTCACAAAGTATTTAAGACATGGCTGGCTCAGTTTGCTTACTGTGTGAACTCGCTAAAACAGTGCAGATTTTAAATAAATGACCACGAAAAGAAGAAATGATATATTGCAACAGGAAAAATAGATTTTTCTTTAGAAATGAAAGAGTAGTTCAAAGAGAACTCGGCACCTTCTATATCATAATTGTAACCAACATTTTCATTATATATGAAATAATTGATTTCCGAAGACTAGAAATGAAAAGGAAATGACTATCAATCGAATGGGTAATTCGATTCACACTTAACCTCATTCCAGTAAAATGGCAATATTTACAGTTTGATGTGAATAATAGTAAAAAAAAAAAAAAAAAAAAAAAACCTTCTCAATTTTTGGTTTGTGACAACCAACTGCAGATAAATTCTGTATAACCGAAACTATGCCTCGGTTGGCATTGTAACTGTATTCTCACATAAATGATGTTTAAAACAAATTCAAGCACCACTAAATGTGTAGATTCTTTAAAAAAACAGCTTTGAATGCCCCCTCCCCACCACAAGACCAGGTAAAGGTCAGGGCGAATGGGGTCACGACCTGCAGCGATGAGAAGCCTTTGCATTTCATTTTGCTGCTATTTTCAGTTACAAAAGTGGCTTTTTGCTCTCCTATAAAAAATATGTCTCTTAGACAAACTGCTTCTGCTCTGCATTCTACAATCTACAAAAAAGTGGAGCTATATAGTCATTAAATAATTCATATATAGCCCAGTTGGAGAGTTTATGTGACAAATTTATCTTTAATCTCCTTAAAAAGCAAAACCATACAGAGCAATAAGAATAATAGAAACCATAGACATCTCTGATAACCCTAAAAAAAGACAAAGGAGAATAATTTGTGATAATTTGGCAGCAGTGCTACAGGAAGCAGTATTAGAATGGAAACTGGATAGACAAAATATAACCATACCTGTGACCACAGATACTGCCAAAAACATTGTCAATGCCTCAAATGCAGCTGGATTGTCACCACATATAGGGTGTTTTGCACACACAGTAAACCTGGTATCCCAAAGGGGGTTGGGAGTAAACCAGATTTCTCGTCTTTTGGGCAAAGTCAGGAGAGTGGTCACCTTTCATAAGAGCACGACTGCAGCAGCTGTCTTAAAGGCCAAACAAGAGATGCTCCAGCTTCCTCCTCACAAGCTGATTAAAGATGATGACACTATAAGGTGGAACTCTAGCTATGACATGCTTACACGCTACTTGGAGCAACAAGCTGCTGTTTATTCTGCACAGACAGAAAAAGATGTTAAAATTAATGCCAAAGATCTCATCACACTCTCTGATCAAGATGTGACTGTTCTGGAGGACGTGGTTGAGGTTCTGAAGCCCATGAAAACAATCACAACTCTACTGAACTCAGAACAGCAGCCCACTGTGTCTATGATCCTGCTCAATTCTCTCAGCAATGAAACACAGTGGCACAGATTCACAGATTATGAAGGATGTTAAATCGGCTATAGCAACCAACATTGGAGGGAGGTATTCAAATCCCAGTCTTCAACAGTTCCTGAATGAGAGCACTGCCTTGGACCCTCTGTTCAAGTCTTTACCCCATCTGGATGACCCCTCTTGGAAAGAGATATTCAACAGTCTGTCTGAGAAAATCCTACAAAAGCATCCCACACAGGTGTGTGACCAATTGAAATTCATGAGATGAAATGCCCACTATTAATAGTGATGCAAATTTAACTTTTAGTTGAAATACTGATACATTTATAAATGTATATTCTTTTTAAACTCAGGCCCCAGGACAAGGGACCAGCCAAAACCCTGCAGAGGACCCAGAAACTGCAGTATCCAGTGAAGGCAGCCCCCCAGCAAAGAGAACCACACTCAGTGAACTGTTTGGTGACTTTTATAGTACAGCCCCCACTACACCAACAGCACCAAAATTATGGCCTGATGTTGTTAAGGCCATAAAAAATGACAGTTGTCATTCTCAGGGACTGAAAAAGTCTTAAGTCTTATTTTTTAGGATAGAGTTTAGTTTAAGGTTCTATTTGTTCTCTTATTTTGTACATGTTCCTGTATTTGTTTTATTATTTGTTTTGTTATGTTGCACATTGCTGTTTTAATAATACATTTATCTTAATTAAATTATTTAAATTTAACCATTAGTGCCTAATGTGGTGTATTACAGATCACTTGTATCACTTATATCAAACCCAACTTTTGAAATAAGATATTGTAAATTTAGACTTATCCAAAACTGGTGTAGGCCTCTGCTGTAAAAAAAAAAAAAAAAAAAAAAAAAAAAAAAAAAAAAAAGAAAACCGAGAATCGAATCAAAGACCCTAAAATCGGAAATGAAATCGAATCGAGGATTTAGAGAATCATGACCCCCCTAGTACCCCAAAGAAATGGAATGATGCAAAAGTAAGAAAATGGAGGAGGAAAAAAAAAAAAAAAAAAACAGATGCCATGTTTAACTGCCAGTACTATGACAGCACAAACTGCCTTTCATTGTAAGTCTCTCAAGGCCAATCAGAGGTCGGTATGTTGGGTTGCTGGGAGTAAACTGGGAGTCTTTTTTTTTTTTTTTTTTTTTTTTTTTTACACATATGCCGTGTCTCAATTATGTAATACATCTTACGCATCTCAGAGTGTGAGCACTATGTGTGACTGTACATATGATGAGACTCCTAAGAGTGAATGTAAGACTGCCTTACTGAATGTGTGGATGTGTATTCACATGCATGTCCTCACCAAGCTGAAGGAGTCATAGATGTTCATCAGGTCCTCTACGCGGTATTGTTCTAGCACCACTATGTTAGAGAAGTTGGGGTTGCGCTCTCTGGCACAGTCCTCACAATGCACCACGTACATCTTTTTGCTTCCGTTCTCACTCGTCACAAACAGCAGGTTGAAGACCTCCACCTTCACAATGGGGAAACATGCACAAACAAGACCATATGCCTGCAATATACGTTTGCCAAGTCAAATGATGGACATTTTCACAGGACTGTTGTGAAGGTTCTGCATGAGCTTGGATGAAGTGGCTTGGACAGACCAGGCCAGGCAGTGAGGGATGTAACGTGATGAGCAGGGTTCTCTGGAGCACTCACATCACACTCATTACAATAGTATGCTGGCTCATCTTTCACTCTGCTCTGGTAGGAGATCATCTTCCCTTCTGCCACAAGTTGGTCTCGCAGAATCTGAATGCGTTTCATAGACTGCAGGAGACAGTGCCTGAGTGCAAGACAAGAGAGAGAAGGCAGTTACCATTTACACTACAGTACACTTCTGCTAAAATCCTTCAAACTGCTTAAAATATTTCAAACGCCAACACTGAACATATTTGTGGAAGGCAAGGACTCTATTTGAATGTGTACAGTCTTTATATAGCAATAACAGCGCCTCTGTGCTCCTGGCATTACCTCAGGTAGTTGTACTCAATCATCTTGTAAGCGGTGGGGTCAGAAATTTTGACTGTGCGAGCCATGTTCCAGGACACGTGGATCATCGGAACGATGGACTTCACTTTCTTCACCTCATTCCATTCAAACCTTTCCAGATCAAACTGATTCTGGTATGCTGAAAACACATCATAAATACAAAACACTGCAGAAAAACCAGCATTTCAATATGGATTGAATTCAGACAGTATTGAAGCTAGATTCGTCCTCATTTAATACCGTGTGTATACTGGATATGGCTGTGTCAGTGTGAACTTCTTATGGACAGAATCCCCCACCCCTCCCCATTCAGCATTTTGCCACTTGGCAGGTAATTATCATTAAGCGGTCCCATATTCCATGCAATATTATTGCACTAGCCCACAGCCTGCACCAAGTGCACTGTGCCTGCATTGATCCACACCAAGTCTCCAGGGCTCTGGATGAAGCAGTACACTGGGATATTGGAGCAGTACAGATCCTCCAACACAGGCCACCATGAGCCAGTTAGGTAGTCCACCCCATGCCTGGATGAGATCAGGAAGGTATGGTTAAACGGGCTTGTTTCAACTGGTGCAAACCTCAAACACCCGACAATCTACGCACATTTTATACCAAATATCTTTTTTTGCCTTAAAATATGGAAGCCCATGTACAGACTTACAGAATATTTAGAATCAAAATAATCTTCTGAAATGTTCATCTTAAATCATCCAAGACTGAAAGCGGTAAATGCAGTTTAACCTTACACCGATTTAAATCACAAAAATTGCTGATGGCCTGCCAGAGTAACACATTTAGGCAGATTCCATATTAATACAACCATAATAGTGATTTAGTGAGGGTTACACTGAGGGTGCAGATCTGGTGTGCGACTGCCTGGGACCTTCATGTAGAGCTGCACACTGTTCATGCCCAGGATGGTATGGCCTACGTGACTCAGCATATTGCCACTAGAGGACACACGCATGAATGCTGGCAACTTCTGTAGCTCCTGGAGCTGAGGTTTCCACCTGCACACACAAAGCCAAGAGTTGACAAACATATTACAAAATCACTTTATTGTCTACATATGGTAATAAAGATACCAAGTTGTGTCGTTTCACACATAATCCTATTTTTGATGCAAGATAAAGTCTTTACAAAATAAAAGCACAGGGGATGTACAACAGTCTTAATGCATCTGGCACAAAATCAGAGGGCA
Source organism: Brachyhypopomus gauderio (assembly GCF_052324685.1). Classification (NCBI taxonomy): domain Eukaryota; kingdom Metazoa; phylum Chordata; class Actinopteri; order Gymnotiformes; family Hypopomidae; genus Brachyhypopomus; species Brachyhypopomus gauderio. The sequence continues at coordinate 1,868,677 of NW_027506877.1, read as the reverse complement.
GCAAGACAATCATATGGAAGCTTCTAGAAAAACTGTTAACTTTTGGGATCAGAGAGGTCAATGTTGGTGCCAAATTTGATAATTTTCCCCGGCAGGTTTCTGCTCTGAGCTAGTAATGGAGGCATACAGAGGGGTATTAAATTAAACAATTACAATTAGTGAGGTAATCTAATAATTTATGTTGTCATACTGCATGTGATATTTTTGTATATAATATTATTCCCTGTCATATTTGATTTGTGCTAGATGGCGCTGCTGTGGCATCCACATTCTGTACTCTAGTTATAAACTTGAAATATTTCAACTGTTTTACATTTTGCACACTATTGCATTTGATAGTTATGTACAAAATGTGGCATGCAAATGTATGGGGATACGAATGAATTTTAATGAATACCTTCCTTAAATCTCAACTCATTGAAATCCCACATGGTGTCCACAGACTCAAGCAACAAACAAGGACAGTTCTACTTTTAACCAGAGTAAATCAGGGGAGAGCGCGAACGCAGTCCCCCACTACCAGAAATTATGCAGTCGAGATTCCCACATTTGGGGAATTCGCAGGGGTCAGCACAACCGGAGTGCAATGGCTGAGCCTCGCCCTGGGTGAACCACCTTCTTGATCATGGTATCTCCCCTGCCAGGTAAGTATGAGTTCCTGGTCTACACAGGGACCAGATCAACAAAAGCCACGCTATTCACTGGAAGGGCAAGTTCTCCTGTCATTAAACAACTCAACACAGTCGAAAATAAAAGTGAACAAAAACATATATAACCACATACTGCTTTAACACGTCTGTTATTTCATTGTTTTTTTCTTCGCTTAGGAGTCCGAATTTTGGAGTCGAGTCTACAGAAATGCAGCGTAGACCATTAAATCTTGCGATTGGACCAGAGTCTACGGTCGACCGGGACTCTGACTGTAGACTACCAATCACATCGCACGGATTCACTGTAGACTACCAATCACATCGCACGGATTCGAATATTCATCACGACACGGAGGGCGGGCTGAGGCGACTGTAAACAAAACCGAGAAGACGTTTCCCATGATGCACTGCTCCGGAATATGCATTAGCCCATAGGACGTTTGAGACGTTATTAATGGTTTGATATACAGCAAAATCTTAAGGGAGCCAAATTCACAACGGTCCAATGTGGCAGAGTGATGTATTACTAAACGGTGTGGAGAAATGAAGCTTTCAAAGGCTTTTCATGATGCTTGAATATCGAAAGCAAATGGACCAAGCACTTCCGGAACAGAACGCGCGCTGCCCTTTGCTTTTGGTTAGTGAATTGACGCGCTCAACTCCTCCCGCTTTACCCTCAGTGGCCAGAAGACAAGTGAGAATAAGATAGATAGATAGATAGACAGACAGACAGAGACAGACAGATAGATAGATAGATATAACTTGATTAATCCCAGAGGGAAAGTCAGTTATTATCTGGAGGTAACAGAAATACAGGGAAAGTGGAGAAAACGGGAAGTGATGCAGTCGCCGAGAGAATTTCCTAATTGGAGCGACTATTTTAAAAACATTTAAAGGATGTGATATACTGCACCAGTTTGCACCGTTGACACAGAAAACGACACGGAACTTAACCTAAAATAAAGGTTATAAAAGCGTCATTAAGAAGTAAGATTGATAACTTTTCTTTACAGAATAAAGGGGGGGAAGTGCACCGTTCCCGGAGGTACTGCAATACCGGGTCGATGCGTGGAGTGGACGGAGCAAGCCCCTATTCCATCTCCCTGTTCCAAAAATCAATTTAATATATGGTCCCCGGGTAGGGGACGTATCAGATATTAAACTGATAAGAACAGATACTACACTTGATCTTAGCCAAAAGGCCGAGAAGCGATACCAGTCGGCCGCCGAACCGAGGGTAGCCGTTCAAAGCATTGAGAATCCCCACTACGGTTCTACAACGCAACACGGTTTTTGCATGAAAACGGAAGGACTCTAAACAAATATCAAGTTACAGTCATGAGTTCATTGAGAAAGGTTGTGCTACACGCAGTGCAGGGGTGTGAAAAGTCAAGGGTTCAGAAATGTTAATAAGTTTGCTGGTCGACCAATCGAATACAAGTAGTTTATAGCAATTCTTGAGTGGTACATCTCCCTAATTGCTTAGACACAAAACTGTTCTGACTTAAAAACGTAAACGACCATTACAGCAGAAACGTCAGTCTATTCTTTGTTCAAATAAAAAAATGGCAGTTGCGTCAAAGACTTAAGTGCACTGGACGACAGCGGGTGAAAAGTGAAGCCACCATTTGCAATTGTCTGGCGCCCTCTAGTGGCTGGTTGAAGTATCACCATTAACCCCGCCTCTTGGATGAAGGGCTCAGGGCGCTCGTTTCAAATTACACACGTCTCCCTCACTCTCACGTGTATATTAGGGGTGCGATCGTGTTTTCACTTCTATAAGCTCTTCTCTCGTTACATTTCCAAAAAGCTACACTAACCAGCTTAAAATTCACAAACTGTAAAGCAAGATGAATAAAATAAAACACACGATATCGTAACTGCGTTGTATATTCCGCCTAACGTCTGCTCGGCTTGACCAACGCCCAGAGCTGTTCCGCCACTACACGTCTCGTCCGCTTGAAAATGATGCAAAACCACGCTGTTATCAACTAGAATAAATCATGAGTCAATAAAGAGTTTAAATGATAATCATCATTCGTCTGCAGGAGAACCCTCCTCTGATGGACCTTTTAAGCACGACTAATTTTCACGCACTACTTTTCTGTCTAGTGGTTTCCAAGCCGTTTACCGACCCGCAACAGGGGATTTGCGCTTGCATAATTAACCTGGAGTTTGTCACCACAAGTGCACCTCGACTCGAACACTGTTCGACATTTTGATCACGTCTGAACTTTTAATGAAAACGAGGCCAGTTGCTGATAAACAGAACCACTGTAGCACACCAAGATCCGTTAGCCGAAGTCGCGCAACACTAGTAGCTAGAAAACCTTGTTTACTTTAAACTTCACAAATCCACAAATACTTACAGACTCGCCGAGTCCGTCTTTGGTAGCGTCACACAAAGCTGCAAGTGCCCCTTGCGTAGGAAATAAATAAAAGCAAAGATTTCCTTCACAACGCAGAAAGATGTGAACGTCTTCACGACATGACCACACAACTAAAATTGTGTGTTATTTTTAAACGCTATTTACGTGTAGCCTAAAACTAAATGTGATATTTCACATCGCCATGATCCAAACACACTGGAGCGCGCGAGCACCATTTTGGACAACAGCACACCCTACAGCCTCGCGCGACTAAGCAGACACGACGGTGCGAGTAAAATATCAAAGTGCTGTTGTGCGATTATCTACACAAAATAACCTTCATTCAGCAAGAATTCGGAAGAGGTTTCATGTGCACAAATGAAAAGCTAATATAGTTAGCAAACTGGTTAACGTTACTGGGTGGCTGTGTTAGCTACGAACAAATGAGTCCTCTCTAGCCATCTTAACAGTTTTCCAGATAAGCGTTATAATAAAATACGAATATTTGAACATACCTGTCGATATAAAACCAGAATATCCCTCTGCTATCCTCTTCGGGTAAATTTCCTTCATAACGCAGACGATTGTGAGCGTCTTCACGACGTGGCCACAGAACCTCCAGACCTGCAGACGCTGCTGCGCGTTGAGGGCGAGTCACTGCTGTCTGTGAACAGGAAGCGCTCATCTTGTTACAAAGAACATGGCTGAAACTCCGGCGAGGTCTTCCACACAACTGAGAAAAATGGTTCATTTGGGACAAGAGTTGGTCACTCTGGGTTTTGTCGTCTATATACACAAGGTGCAAAACACATTAAAAGAAAGGGAAAACCAAAATGGGCTAATAGGTCCTTTTTAAAACATGTCTTGTATGCCTTTTACTAGCGACGTCATTCAACGTAAAATGACTCGCGTTGGTATACATAGACCTTTATCCGTTAACGTTCATTTATATAACGCAGATAATTAAATCTTTGCATTTATTTCATCACGTTTATTTGGAAAACTGAATACTGCTATGCCTACTTTGTTCTTAACACAGCCACTAAGTAACATTTGCAGACAAGACATACAATGGAATGTGAACGGTTATTTGCAAAATATATTAGAAACGATGTAACAATGTTACTTGCACGTAGCCTAAACCGTATGTTTAAAAATCTTATATTTCATATTCCTACCAGTGTATGATCAGAGAACACACTCGTGCACAGTCATTCTAAGCGGACACGAGCACACGCGGGGGCGAGTAATGTGACACGGACTGAGTGACATCGTGAACGTTTATTTGAATACAGAGAAAACAAAAAACATCTCAAATATCAAAGTGCTGCTGTGCGATTAACTACACAAAACAGCATATATTCAGCAAGAATTTGGAAGAGGTTTTATCTGCACAAATGAATAGTAGCTAATATAGTTCAAATATTTAGCAAACTGGTTATTGTTACTGGGTGGCTGCGTTAGGTACGGACAAGTTAGGCCTAGCTAGCCTTACAATTTTCAAAATAAACGTTGTGATAAAATACGAATATTTAAGCAAATATGTCGATATACAATCATAATATTCATGGCCATCCTTTTCACGTTAATCTCCACCAATAAATCCTGCCTTGTTGTATGAGCCTTTACTTTGTGTATTTCACCGGCGTCGTACAAATCAAGTCAGACAGTCTGTGTATACTAGTGGGATATTGAAAAACAAAGAAAATAATATGATCGTGTTTTTGACTCTACTCAAGTCCGCCAGACTGACACACTGAGCTCTAACTTCAGGTCTGTGTTGAAGGACACAGCAATTTAGGCCAATTTAATGTACAAAAGGAACCTGTGAAGTATTTACCCAATTTACATTTTGGGAGTACACAGCAGTCGCTACGTGGTCTAGATACCCAGTCCTGTGCTGAGTCATGATCAAGGACAAAGCATTTCATTTGCATTTGAATGAAACCTGTAGCCAGTTTTGAGAATGGGTACTCTGAGCGATTTCAAGTCAAGAATATTTCCTCCTATTTCAAGTCCGTGTTTCTCCTGGGTGAAAAATGGCCCACACCCAAAATTGGTAAATATTATTGTTGCAATGGTCCTAACAACAAATAATTCGTCAGAAAATTTGCTAGAACCTTAATACAAGCATTCATGAGACCTCTGTGTGGAGAGGAAGGAGAACTGGTAACAGGGGAAATTCACTTCTGTATACAGACATAAAAATCACAATCGCATTTAAATATTTCATATGAAATTTAAACTACTAATCATGAACGTGTTCAAAGCTATCCAAAATGTTCGGGGCATTTTCATTAAGGGAGTAGCTATTATTTGTTTTTAGCTATTATTTCAGCCACACCTGATCTAGTCCATCATAATCTACAGCAGAGCAGATATCTACAGGCATCACTGAAAGAAAGGATGTGTAAGATCTAAAGCCTCTCCAAGCAGAGATGACAACCTGCTGAAATGTAGTTCTCAAAACTCCTTCAAAAACTGTAAGTAGAATTCAAGACCTCAGAAAAGACTTTTTCCAAGAACAATAACCAGAAGGTTATGTTCTGCAGGTTTTGTGTTTAGAAGATGTGTTTAAAAGCCCAAATAAATATCTGGGAAATAATAAAGGTCTACTTTTGAACACTATATAAAACTGTCTGCTTGCATGCTAATAGATACTGTTGAAGGAACCACACACTTGTATCAGAAGAGAAAATGTCAATTTTTAACCCTCTTCTAGAAAACAAAAGAGTAGAGAGAAATATTACGAGTGCCGTGTCATAAACGACGCCGTGTAACAATATGGTGAGATTCCGTTTAAGAAGAAATATAAATCACACTTGCCATGATGCGCCGATTCTGAATATGCAGTAATGCGTCTTGTTAACGTTTGCTAAATTCACACTTGTGAATTAGTTTATTGATAAGCTACATTAAGGAGACAACTGTAGCATTAATCTGCTTTTCATATGGGAAAACAGATTGGACATGCATGACAATAAGAATCAACTAGCCGCTTGGGACGCGGTTCTCAAGCTGTGAAGTAGGCGCTTCGCATAAAAACACATAAATGAGACTGTTGTCATTGTTTTGTGCGTGAAATGATAGCCCGGTTAATTAGTCAGACCAGCATATCAAATGACATTCATTTAGTCTACTTCATTTCAGAGGACTACACGGCTGACTAGTTTTAGTCTTTGAGTCTCACAAAGTTTTAATCACACACACATGAGCCATCATCTACACACACACACACACACGCGCGCGCGCGCGCTCGTACATAGACTTCAGTGTACCACAAAATAGTTATATATGCTACACTGTGATTAGAAAAATTTACATCACGTAGCCTATAATAAAGATTAAAAGGCCGAAATGGAGCACAGCTCCTCAGATAGAAAACAAGGACACGACCAGGTTATTTTAACTGACTGGCATTTTACTAACAGACCGCGATATTAGATGAAAATACAAAATAGGTTTTAACAGCCATCGGCCTGTGGCCGAACTAACGCACTAAATGTTACATTAATCACGCACATATCGGTCGACGATACTTGTGCAAATAATTGCCATACTGCGAATTCAACAAGGCTGTTAAACAGTCAAATCACACCAAAATGTATTGCTTTATCACGAAAGAAATTAAATTATTCTAACCAATTTGTTCAAAATGGCGAATTTAGGCCTATACCGAATTAACTTTTCATGTGCGGCACCATGTGAAGGTGTTACTGTGAATACACCTTTTGTCAGCATAAGAACAAAGCATTATAGAAGTTACGCATTTGCACCCACGTTCTTGATAATATTCGACAATTTTACATAAACATTTTAGTCTCTGTTATTTTGCAGTAAGCGCTTACCTCGCTGTCTTCGTCCGTCCCTGCGCTGTTTTAAGCGTAGACCATTCGGTAATGCTGCAAACTAAATCTGCGGCACGCCACGGGATTTACAGTTCGGTTTTGTATTTGTCATCTTTAGTTTTCACTTAGGTAAAGTTTTCGAAACAAATATCGATCCTTTTGGTACCACGGTCCAGGACAAACTGCAGGCCCTTACTCCTGTCACGTCAAAGATATACGGAGTCTCTCTATGTAAGCACATCACTTCTCAAGACTTTTCCCTCAGATTTGGAAGCATTTCAGCCCCCAAATGAAAAATGTAATGCGCAGTGTAATCCTACATTTGCATTTAAATGTTCCAGGCATGCATGCTAATTTAAAAATTCACATTTAATAATTTCATTTAGATTTGCAATTGTCTTACTTTGTCAGGTCGAGCGCAGTAACTGCTGTCACGCCGTCTGCACTTCGCAACAGCTCGGTCGCGCTATCGACACTGAAAGCTCATTTACGCGCATACACGCGGTATTACGGTAGCGCTTTGGGAAACGACGCAGGAGGAAATCTAGGGGCAGAGATTGAAATGCTATGATTTGATGTTCTGAACCTTAAATAGATATAAAATGCTCATAAATTGCTTTTCAAATATTTTAACTGTAGAAATTATAAGTCAAAGTGTATCATTTGCATGACTCAAGTATTTTACTGTAGCATTTTGGAATAAGAAGTTGTCAAAATCCTGATACATGACGATTCGGTTCCTTATATTCACTTTTTGGAGCTCTATAAAATACACTAGGAAGTGTATTTCAAGAATATGGTGGACTGGTTTGATAATTTGATTTGTGTATCATTCCTGTGATTTGCAAGTGTTTTACTGTAGCATTTTGGGATAACATGAAGGCAAATATATATTGCTTTTTTAATACATATTGATTCATTAATTCTGATCAATCTTCCTCACTACTATCGCTGCTTCCACCACAACCATCATAAACACAATTAAATGCACATATTTAAACAGACTTCAGAACATTTCCTGCCATAAACATGTCATCATCTTCTTGGTCTTCTGCTACCACTTGTTTAATCTGTGCAGATTTGACAGCGCCATTATTATATTAAAATGGAGCAAACTAATTTAGACAAGACAACATGATGTTTTGAATAAATGCAAAAATATTTGAACCTTTGGTGACCCTGAATAGCTTACACATGGACCAAACCAAACATTAATGTAACATACTGCAATTTGAGATGAATGTTATTTGTCTTTAGTCCATTAGTAACTGAATGTAATGCATCAAATATAAGGAAATTATACAAAGGAAATAAAGAGTACTATATACATATATATTTATAAACATATTAAGAGCTACTTACCATTAAATATAAAAGTAAAGTTTAGAAGTCCCCCCTCCCCCCACAAAAGGAGTTGGGTCTTCCACCTCCTTGAACACACTAAGAGGTGTTAACGACCATGGTTGCCCTAGCAACCTTACCTATATGACCTGACAGGAACACCACTGAACTGAAGAAGTCTTGGGTTGAGTAAAGCTAAAATGTTAAACTACAAACAAGCTTCTACTGTCCACAAAATACCCACAGACAACACATGCAATATATTTAGTGAAAAGCATCTGAATGTTTAGATTTTAAGATAGTAAAAACATTCTCCAAAACTAAAGATTTTTTAACAGTTTGGAAATTGCCATTTAATACGATTTTGCCATCATGTTATTCCAAAATGCTACAGTAAAAACACTTGCAAATCACAGGAATGATACACTAGGACTTCAAGAATATGGTGGAGTAATTTGATATCAATTTGATTTAAATTGAACATAATCAACCAAATCGCCATTTAACAGGATTTTGACATCTCCTTATTTGAGTTTGGTATCCTATGACTTAAAATTTCCACAGTTAAAATAGCTGAAAAGCAAAATATGAACATATTTAGATAAGTACAGAACATCGATTTATCGCATTTCACTCTCTCTATGGTCGTAAATGAGCTTTCAGTGTAGATAGCGCGAGCGAGCTTTGGCGAAGTGCAGATGGAGTGACCGCAGTAGCACAGTAGGGGTGATAATATTCATGCACACAGGAGAGGCGCCGTTTCCCTTTAACGTATTGGATCTTTCAATCATGAATGCATATTAAATTAATCATTTTGAAGCAGATGTCGCATGATCACATGAAACATGTTCATTACAATTGGGAAACATAATTTAAATTAGGCTACTCATATACAGTGCCTTGCGAAAGTATTCACCCCCTTTACATTTTTCACATTTTGTTACATCACAACCTGGAATTCAAAGGGAATATTTGAGGGTCTGCATCATTTAATTTACAGACCATGCATATAGGCCTGTGTTGAAAAAATCGATTTTCCGATTCAGAATCGATTCGCATATGATGATCTGATTATCGATTCGTACGTCCAAAGATCGATTTTTTAGTGAACTTTTACCCCCGCCTCGTCACTGAATTCACGCAGGCGTGCTCGGTCTAACTAACTGTAAAACAACATGGCGTCGGACAGTGACGGTAACGACGATAGTCAAATCGGCAATCTAAAAACAGAAGGACAGTTTATCCAGTGTCAGTGACTATTTACATTTAGTCCATGTCACTGACAGTTTACCCAGTGTTTTTACAGTTTAAAAAAGTTAAAAATGCTCTTGTAACGTTGGGCGCAAGGCGATGAACGAGACAGAATCCTTTGCACTTTCCAAATCGTTACGTTTATTACATTTACCGAAGCGCAGACAGCGCACATAAAACACATTTACATAGAACATGTGTGACTCAAACAACGACGAGCACAGGACGCTGCGCGAACGCACATTAAATGGACAAACCACACAAACCCCACGTGATGACGAGACGAGCCACAGGTGAGGATTATCACAAGACGCACCCGCACCCGCGGAGATACGCAGACGAGTAGACGCAGACAACGTTAACACACGCCCAACAGGGAGGGGTCGGGGACCGTAACGTGACAGTTCTGTTATTATATTCTTACTTTAAAGAAAAATACACGTTTACATTTTATACTTTCAGTTTATTAAGTGTGAGCACTTTTAAAATAAAAATGCATTTGGTACACTGTAAAAAAAAAACAGTTTTTTTACAGGTTTTTCCCAATAAATTTTACAGTTTTTTCCTGTATTTTAAAATGACAGGGAAAGTGTATTACAATTACCAGAACAAACTGTTTATTTAAAAATGTCATGTGATTTAACAAGAAAAATCTGTATAAATTAAATACATTATAAATCTGTTTTTTAACAATTCTTAGATAATAATTTTAACTAAACAAACTGTAAAAAGAAAGTAATATTGATTAATCTTAATGAGACAAAGTAATAGAATCTTCTGGAATTAATTTCAAGGAAATATTACAAGACAACATTGATGCATGTTTTAATTTAAGTTTTGACATGTTAAATATGTGATTTTCATGTTATAAAAGTGAGTAAAAAGTAAAATGTTCTTGACTGTGATTTATTTTTATATTTATAACATACATAAAGAGTTAAGGCGTTCCAGATCCATCTCATTTTCAATCCACTATTAAATATGCACTGTATCTGTATCACTGTATCTACACTGTAAACCCGGATTAGGTTTTAATAAATTATTTTAGTAATCATTAATTATTATTTCATGTTTCATAAAAAATATTGCCATTACTAAATAAAACTAGTTGTTATCATTATTGAGCTGAAATAGGCATTGCAATGATCATGTTAAGTAAAGATAACTGAATATGTTAAGTTTATGATTGGTAGGGGTGGGGCCTGTTTGAATCGGACCACTGCACAGTGTGCATGAAGAGTTGTTCTGGTTGTGCATATTGTTTGAAGAACCTTTCGTTATCACCCCGCTGCAGCCCAAATGCATGAGTTTTGAAATCAGTGTTTCTTCAAATGAGTATTTGCAACGTCAGCTTTCAGTGCATGTAACTTATTTAGTTAACGCGTAATATATTCTTATCGGTTCATATAGTGCTAGAACATGTGTCTGGCATTCCTGTCCGATCATAGTTTAACTATAACCGTAGCGTTGAAATGTGTGTTCTGACGGTTCGGAGTTTATGGCTCATTTTAACTATTAATGTTATATATATTTTTATATTGAAGCGTCGGTCCAATGGGGGACGGCGCTACTTCCCATGAGTCTCTGCGACTCCGGTATCGTTATCTGTTAATGTGATGTCTATGCATGTGTTGATTAATTGTGTACTTGATTATGTGCATTACTTGGTTTAAGTCCCCTTCATCAATTTATGTAGTTGTACTGTGTGAATTATTCTATGCCATGTTTGTGTAGTGTTGTCGTGTTATTGCCGTTCTCTCATGTTTTGTGTCTAAATTAAGTCTCTTCTGCGTGATCGTGGGGTCTGGCGTGATTATGTTGTTGAGGCAGTTTGAATTTAAAAAGCCTTGTGCTGCGGTGGATCTGTTTGCTACCTCTCCTTCCTACACCACACTGCAATATTGTTATAATTGAATGTGAACTAGAGTAAAGACCACATTCAATTTTAGGAATATTTCCTTTAAAATGACAGTGTTGCATGTTAAGTGTTATAATCACCGTTTTTTTACAGTTTATGTATGTTTTTAAATTTACAGTACTTATCTGTTTTTTTACATAAACTGTAAAAAAACGGTAATTTTCTGGAAACGGGGGCGCCAGAAAATTGCCGTTTTTTTACAGTTTATGTATGTTTTTAAATTTACAGTACTTATCTGTTTTTTTACAGTAATTTTCTGGCGCCCCCATTTCCAGAAAATTACCGTTTTTTTACACTTTTTTTTTTACAGTGTAGCAACAGCTTTTGGGTGACTTCTTAATTATTTCAATCATAATAATAATGCACTGGTTAGTGTCCCAGTAGGAGTCCACTGTTGCAGATATAGACACCTCAAAGATGTCCTCTGTTTATTGTCCTGGATTACCTTTCTTGAAGGTAGATTTATGATTACCCTTTTCACCAGTCTTCCAGCCATCAGTAACTACCAACTACCAGTAACTATTTGCTGATTAATATTGATATAATACTAGTTTTAACATGTTGCTTCTGTACATAGTCAGGAAACAGCTCAAATAAATAAATTTTTAATAACACTAAACCCCGAATTGGATCGAATCGATTAAATCGGATTAAATCGAAATAAATCGATTCTTAATATTCAGAATCGGAATCGGATCGATTCTTGGAATTTGAATCGATACCCAGCCCTACATGCATACATCTTTCAACATTTTACTTTTTTGTTATTTTTGTGAATCAAACAACAAATAGGACAAAATAACTGAAAACATCAGTGTGCATAACTATTCACCCCTTTAAGTCAGTACTTTGTAGAGCCACCTTTTGCAGCAATTACAGCTCCAAGTCGCTTTGGATAAGTCTCTATAAGCTTGCCACTGGAATTTTTGCCCATTCCTCATGGCAAAACTGCTCCAGTTCCTTCAGGTTAGATGGCTTCCGTTGGTGAACAGCAATCTTCAAGTCTGACCACAGATTCTCAATTGGATTAAGGTCTGGGCTTTGACTAGGCCATTCCAATATGTTTACACGTTTCCTCTTAAACCACTCGTGTTGCTTTAGCAGTATGCTTTGGGTCATTGTCCTGTTGGAAGGTAAATCTCCGCCCTAATCTCAAATCACTGACAGACGTAAACAAGTTTTGCTCAAGAATATCCCTGTATTTAGCACCATCCATCTTCCCCTCGACTCGGACCAGTTTTTCAGTCCCTGCTGCTGAAAAACATCCCCACAGCATGATGCTTCCACCACCATGTTTCACTGTGGGGATGGTGTTCTTGGGGTGATGAGATGTGTTGGGTTTGCGCCTCACATAGCGTTTTCCTTGGTGGCCAAAAAGTTCAATTTTGGTCTCATCTGACCACAGTACCTTCCTCCATACAGTTTGGGAGTCTCCCACATGCTTTTTTGCAAAGTCAAAACAAGCCTTCTTATTTTTGCCTGTAAGTAAAGGTTTTTTTCTGGCCACTCCATAAAGCCCTGCTCTATGGAGTGTACGGCTTATTGTGGTCATATGGACAGATACTCCAGTCTCTGCTTGGGAACTCTGCAGCTCCTTCAGGGTTACCTTTGGTCTCTGTGCTGCCTCTCTGATTAATGCCCTCCTTGACCGGGCTGAGAGTTTTGGTGGGCGGCCCTCTCTTGGCAGGTTTGTTGTGGTACCATGTTCTTTCCATTTGATGATGATGGATTTGATGGTGCTCCGGGGGATCATCAGAGATTTGGATATTTTTTTATAACCCAACCCTGACTTATACTTCTCTACAACTTTATCCCTGACTTGCTTGGAGAGCTCCTTGGTCGTAATGGTGTTGTTTGGTTAGCTTAATGTTGTTGCAGCCTCTGGGGCCTTTCAGAAATGGTGTATATATACTGACAGATCATGTGACACTTAGATTGCACACAGGTGGCCTTCATTTCACTAAGCATGTGACTTCTGAAGGTAATTGGTTGCACCAGAACTGTTTAGGGGATTCATAACAAAGGGGGTGAATACATATGCACATGCCAATTTTCAGTTTTTTTTTTCATATTCTTTATACATATATTTTTTTCTCATTTCATTTCTAAAACGTAGACTATTTTGTGCAGATGCATCACATTCAATTCAGATAAAAAAAATACATACAGGTTGTAATGTAGTAAAATAGGGAAAAATCCAAGGGGGCGAATACTTTTGCAAGGCACTGTAATAACTCAGTATTTGTAAATGAAATATAAAAAGAAGCCTACTGAATTGTAAGTGTAAATTAAATGAAATTTTAATATTGATCTCAAACTTGAGTGTATGAAGGAAATCTTTACATGCAAACTTTGCCATTTTGCATATTACATATTCATTTTGTTACTGATATGCTTTCATTACGTGTGTAATTATGCCTAGTCAATTCATTTCCCGTATTATTGCTACATGATCAGGACAAGACCATGAGCCATGCTAAAGGTTTTCTAATAGACACAGTACAGCTTTAAATACTCAGAGGATTGGGTAAACTGTGAGTTTGGGTGATCTGTGAATCCATCTTCTTTGCTATAGAATGGCTGATAAAACAATTTACTGCAATAATGCAATTATTTTCTGAAAACAATGATTTATAGTGTCATTTTCAATTCTGAGATCTTTTTAATAATAGTATAGTGATGTAGATTATGGTGACATTATATTGGCCAGGAATGCTCTCAAGTGGTCTATGCCACAAACCAAAAAGTCTGTAAAATCAATCAGTAGTTTAAACAACCACTTTTAACACCATATTCACCATCTAGTCCTCTTTTAATCTCTTAAAAAACACAGGGCTCAAATATTAAGGCCTAGAGATTGAAAATAAGGTCAGAGTTCCTATACGGCCTGTAAACCACAACATAGCCAACTTAATTCGTCCTAAAAAGTATATTCTCCAAATCCCCGGCCCAATGTAACTTCACATTTCATCACAGAGCCTGACATGACCTCACGATTTACCAGAGCCAACTTTGCACCCTTTGGATTCTGTGATTTTATTTCTTTTCAGCTCGTCAATACTGGTTTGTATTCACCATGGGAGCTTGAATTTGGGTAAAATGATTCAGGTTCCTCTCATTCTTCCAACATCTAAAATTATCTAAATGTGTTTATAAATATCTAGTGATAAGCTGCAGTGTTATTAAATGCTGATCAATAGAGATGATGGGTGGGCTACGTTTGGTTTGTAAACTCAGCAAGGTGCTGGTGTTTCTGTGGTTCCTCTAAAGAAAAAAAAAGTTATACCTGATTCGAGTTGATAAATGGTTCAAAAATAGTCATTTTTATTATGGTTACTAGAAGGAAAGGAAAACACCAGAGTTCATTTAATAGATCAGCTACACGCCATGTTTATCAAAAGCATTTAATATTAATGGTCATAGTCACACAAATTCACAAAGTGTTTAAGACATGGCTGGCTCAGTTTGCTTACTGTGTGAACTCGCTAAAACAGTGCAGATTTTAAATAAATGACCACGAAAAGAAGAAATTATATATTGCAACAGGAAAAATAGATTTTTCTTTAGAAATGAAAGAGTAGTTCAAAGAGAACTCAGCACCTTCTATATCATAATTGTAACCAACATTTTCATTATATGTGAAATAATTGATTCAAGCTTAAGACTAGAAATTAAAAAGAAATTACAGTTTATCAATCGAATGGGTAATTCGATTCACACTTAACCTCATTCCAGTAAAACGCCAGTATTTACAGTTTGATGTGAATAATAGTAAAAAATAAAATACAAAAAACCTTCTCAATTTTTGGTTTGTGACAACCAACTGCAGATAAATTCTGTATAACATATGCCTCGGTTGGCATTGCAACTGTACTCTCCCATAAATGATGTTTAAAACAAATTCAAGCACCACTAAATGTGTAGATTCTTTAAAAAAACAGCTCTGAATGCCCCCTCCCCCCCACAAGACCAAGTAAAGGTCAGGGCGAATGGGGTCACGACCTGCAGCTATGAGAAGCCTTTGCATTTCATTTTGCTGTTATTTTCAGTTACAAAAGTGGCTTTTTGCTCTCCTATACAAAATACGTCTTAGACAAACTGCTTCTGCTCTGCATTCTACAATCTACAAAAAAGTGGAGCTACATAGTCATTAAATAATTCATATATAGCCCAGTTGGAGAGTTTATGGGACAAATTTCTCCTGAATCTCATTAAAAACCAAAACAAAACCATACAGAGCAATAAGAACAATAGAAACCATAGACATCTCTGATAACCCTAAAAAAAGACATTTTAAACCCAATAAATAAAAGAAAGTTAAATAAAAATGTACAATAAAAACAAGAGAATAAATCTGTATATTAAGCAAAAAGGTAAAACACGACTCACTAAACAAATTCATGACAAATTGTATTCTCACAGAAATTAATGAAACCTTAATGGAAATGACCCGATGCAATCCTAAAATGCGTTTGTCATGACAATGGATTTCTCTTCCCATGGAAATACCATGACATTATAAACACAAAAAAGATTCTCAGAGACAGTATCTAAAATTGAAAAAGTCATTTAAACCCGTATATTTTGAACAATTCCAAACAAATGCATTTTTTAATTCTTAATGCTTTAGAAAAATGTTCATATATCTATTATTAGTATTTTTCATTTATATCTTCACTAAATACAAGTCACAAGGCCAATGTGGTATATAGCTAGGCTTTTCTAGTTTTGAAAATAAATTAATTAAAAAACAGCACCAATAAAAAGTACAAACAGCATTTACACATTTCAGTATTCAACACAGAAACAGAATGATCCAAAAGAAAGAAAATGGAGAAAAAAAAACAAAAAAACAACAACGAAAAAAAAAAAAACAAAAACAAAACAGAGATGCCATTTTTATATATGTTTTACTGCCAGTACTATGACAGCACAAACTGCCTTTCATTGTAAGTCCCTCAGGGCCAATCAGAGGTTGGTATGTTGGGTTGCTGAGAGTAAACTGGAGTCTTATTGGCTGCTTGGTATTGTAAACAATCCTAAGTAAACTGGTTTATGATTGGCTGTTCACAAATATTAGCAGTAGTAGTAGTACTTAAAAATGCAAATGTAGAAAAAAAAGACTAAAATTCTCTAAAATAACTTGTCCTGACAAACAGGAGTTTTGGTTATGGCTGGGGATGCTGGGGTGGGGATGACAGCGTTGATTTCACCGAGAACTGGGGGCAGAGGCCTAAAAATAAAAAATATAATAAAAACCATTTTAAATGTGTAGTGTCTCAATTTTTTAATACATTGTATGCATATCAAACAGAGTGTGAGCACTATATGTGACTGTACATGTGCCCAGGGCATGATGAGGCTCCTAAGAGTGAAAGTAAGACTGCCTTACTTGGTGTGTGTGTGTGAGCATTTGTGGTGTATGTATGGATGTACAAGTGTGTATGTGTGTGTGTATTCACATGCGTGTTCTCACCAAGCTGAAGGAGTCATAGATGTTCATCAGGTCCTCTGTGCGGTATTGTTCTAGCACCACTACGTTACAGAGGTTGGGGCTGCGCTCTCTGGCACAGTCCTCACAGTGCACCACGTACATCTTTTTGCTTCCGTTCTCACTCGTCACAAACAGCAGGTTGAAGACCTCCACCTTCACAATGGGGAAACATGCACAGGTTAAGACCATATGCCTGCAATATACGTTTGCCAAGTCAAATGGACATTTTCACAGGACTGTTGTGAAGGTTCTGCATGAGCTTGGATGAAGTGGCTTGGACAGACCAGGCCAGGCAGTGAGGGATGTAACGTGATGAGCAGGGTTCTCTGGAGCACTCACATCACACTCATTACAATAGTATGCTGGCTCATCTTTCACTCTGCTCTGGTAGGAGATCTTCTTCCCTTCTGCTACAAGTTGGTCTCGCAGAATCTGAATGTGTTTCATAGACTGCAGGAGACAATGCCTGAGTGCAAGACAAGAGAGAGAAGGCAGTTACCATTTACAGTACACTTCTGCTAAAATCCTTCAAACTGCTTAAAATACTTCAAAACGCCAACACTGAACATATTTGTGGAAGGCAAGGACTCTATTTGAATATGTACAATGTCTTTATATAGCAATAACAGCGCCTCTGTGCTCCTGGCACTACCTCAGGTAGTTGTACTCACTTAATCATCTTGTAAGCGGTGGGGTCAGAAATTTTGACTGTGCGAGCCATGTTCCAGGACACGTGGATCATCGGAACGATGGACTTCACTTTCTTCACCTCATTCCATTCAAACCTTTCCAGAGCCAACTGGTACTGGTATGCTGAAAACACATCATAAATACAATCAAAACACTGCAGAAAAACCAGCACTTCAATATGCATTAAATTCGGACAGTATTAAAGCTAGATTCGTCCTTATTTAATACTGTGTGTACTTTATATGGCTTTGTTAGTGTGAATTTCTTATGGACAGAGTCCCCCACCCCTCCCCATTCAGCATTTTGCCAATTGGCGGGTAGTTACCATTAAGCGGTCCCACATTCCATGCAATATTATTGCACCAGCCCACAGCCTGCACCCAGTGCACTGTTCCTGCATTGATCCACACCAAGTCTCCAGGTCTCTGGATGAAGCGGTACACTGGGATATTGGAGCAGTACAGATCCTCCAACACAGGCCACCATGAGCCAGTTAGATAGTCCACACCATGCCTGGATGAGATCAGGAAGGTATGGTTACAAGAGCTTGTACAGACTTGCAGAATATTCAAAATCATAATAATAATCTTCTGAAATGTTAATCTTAAATCATCCAAGACTGAGAGTGGTAAATGCAGTTCAACCTTACACCGATTTAATCAAGAAATAAATGTCTCTTACTTCTCACAAAAATCACTGATTGCCTGCCAGTAGTCGTCATGGACAGCAAACCACTCACAATCTCCAGGACCAATGTTGATGTTCACAGAGCAGAAATTATTGTTCTCCTGGTGACCTATGAACAGGCACACGAGCACAGAAATCAATACCAAGCATAAACATACTGCCTTACACAGCACTTCCCCTACAAATGTACTAAATGCAGTTTAACCTTACACCGATTTGATCAAGCAAAAATGTCTTCTCACAAAAATTGCTGATGGCCTGCCAGAGTAACACATTTAGGCAGATTCCATATTAATACAACCATAATAGTGATTTAGTGAGGGTTACACTGAGGGTGCAGACCTGGTGTGCGACTGCCTGGGACCTTCATGTAGAGCTGCACACTGTTCATGCCCAGGATGGTATGGCCTACGTGACTCAGCATGTTGCCACTAGAGGACACACGCATGAATGCTGGCAACTTCTGTAGCTCCTGGAGCTGAGGTTTCCACCTGCACACACAAAGCCAAGAATTGACAAACATATTACAAAATCACTTTATTGTCTACATGGTAATTAAGAAGATCACCGATTGACCAGCAGAGGGCAGCAAGACAATCATATGGAAGCTTCTAGAAAAACACTTACCTTTTGGGATCAGAGAGGTCAATGTTGGTGCCAAATTTGATAATTTTCCCGCCAGGTTTCTGCTCTGAGCTACTAATAGAGACACACAGAGGGAGGGGTATTAAATAAAACTGATCATGAAAGATCTTAGCTTTAATTGGCCATAGATAGCCTTCAAAGAAGCAGATATAAAATTTTAATTTTATATATAATTTTTCACATATGGCATAAACTGACATTAAATATATAAAATACCTAGGACCAGAAGTGGAGCAGTTGCTACTTGTGCTGTCCAAGTTAATAACAGGCTTCTTTTCATCTTCATCCTCATCATCCTCATCATCACTGCTTTTTTCTTCCTAAAGAAACAGACCAAAAAAATATTTGAGTAAAACATGTACATTATACAGTGCACCAGGGCTGACACTCTTCAGAAACATAAATGTTAGTCCAACCTGCAGGCTTTCCTGGAAGCTGGAGGCTTGGTACTGGGCGTATTTGGAGATGGTGGTGTGTGATCGGCTGCTCTCGCAGGGCCAGATCTGCCCAGTGCCGTTGGGGTCCCAGTTCTCGTCGGCTGGCTGCTGCACCTGCGTTCTCACCTCCACAGCATGGTCACCATTTGCCTCCACCAGCGACTTGGTGGAGAACAGACCCAGGTCTGTTCAGGGAAAGAGCAGTGAGAAAGATTTAGTCAGCAAAAATGACACGCGACTGTGGGAACTGTGCTGTGGCAAGTCTCAAGTCTCCATCCTAGGTTGGTAATGAAGGTAGTGAAGAGGACAGCACTGCAGTGCTGTGGTACTCACTCAGCCTAAGGGAACCTGCCAGGCCTCTGATGACAGTAATGGGGTTCTTGGGGTCTGTGCAGAACTGTAGCAACACAGGAGAAAGGGCATCCCTCTTGCTCTCCAGCTGCAAGGCAACATGGGAGACCCGAAAAGAACAGAATACTCATATTTAGCTTTGGCACAATAGTGGTGGTCACCATTATGCATTTAGCAAAAAGCTTTGGGATGTAGTGTGAGAAATGCCATTTCTACAGAAACTGAGATACATGGTTCCAGAGATCTACAGAAACGGAGCTACAGAAGTGCAGTAAGTGCACGTGTAAAGACAGGCAGCAGCCATCAAGAACGTGTGTATAAGGTGCTTACATAGATGCTCGGTGTAGGAGGGTTGAGTTTTTCCCGTGGGATCGGGAGCTCCACATTCAAAATTGGCTTCACTGAGAAGGCTGGGTGCAAGTAGGACTCTCTGAACTTTCCCCTAACACGGGCTCCCCTAAAACATTGAGGAGAAGAGGGAGAAACAAACAAAAACAAATTATCAGGGCTGCCTTCATTTATTTTGTATGTAATACTTTTACATTTCTTATTCATTTTCTGTTCCTATAGTGAGGACCTGTACTATAAATCATTGGCATAAAACATCAATCCAATTAAAAGTTCTCACTCATGGGTTCAAGTGACGTTACAAAGAATTTATGTAAGGACTACCAACCTTTAAAGCTCAACCATCACTCACTTGCAAGATCTGATGATTTCACTGGCTGTGTTCTTGATGCTGATCTCCTCCAATGGAATTCTCTTCTCCTCTACTTCAGATGCAATGAAGGTCTCCCTGTCTCCACTCTCCACTTTAATCAAACGAATCTTTAGTTCTTTGGGTGGTCCATCCGTCAGGGCCTTCAGCTTCTGGAAATCTGCTGACCCCAGTGCACATGAAGGTGATAGATGATCTAATCTAGCACTTTCGTAGTCAATGCCCTTCTCCCTGCACCCAGACACCCATTCCTCCCTCTCACTTGCTGCTTCTTTCTTTCTCTTTCCCTCTCTTTCTCTATCCTTCTCCCGGATCTCTTTACTCTGAAGGTCCATGTTACCTCTCTTGTCTTTGTAAGGTTTGCCCTCTTTGTGTCGCCGGCTGGAGCTTGATGATGAAGATGACGAAGAGGAGGAGGATGAAGAGAGGGACATATCCTCTCGTTTTTCTCTATGTTTCTTTTTCCTCTCCTTCCTCTCCTCATGTTTTTTGCTACTGCTGCTGTGTTTGTGTTTCCTTTCCGGGTCATGTTCTCGCTCCCGGTTCTGATCCCTCTCTTTCTCAGGTTTGTGCATCTTATGTGCCCCAGACCTGCTGTGGTCCGACTTGGAGGGAAGTTTAGGTTGGTTCAACATCATCTCACAACTGCGGCCCAGTTCTGCAAGTGAAGATTCTGAGATAGTTGTAAGTTTGGGCCTCCTTACAACCTCTGTGGAGTCTTGTACAATCCTGGAATCCTCTTCATCTCTGGGGGCCTTCCTCACCCTCTCCTCCCCCTCATGTCCAGAGTGATCTGACCGACTTACCATAATCTCTTCTTTTCTCTCTGGTGCCCATCTTGACGGTGAGAGAGGGTGGATTTGCTCTGAGGTAGTATTTACTGGGGGTTGGGACTTATTAAATCCTGGATGTGTGGTTGAACCTGATGTGGGAGAAGTGCTTTGTTGTCTGCAGATATCTGGGCCAAGTGACAGAGAGGATGAGTACTTGACTCCTACCAGAGCAGATGGAGGTGGTCGACCAAACGGCCCTCCTCGGTAGGCATATTTCTGGCTTTCCAGCACAGAAGCCAAGTTCTTAAACATGCTGTTCACACCCGTCTGATGCAGATGTGGCCTCAGCGGTGGTGGGGAACAGGAAGGTGTATTGTCCTCTTGTTCCACATCATCTTCATCCTCCTCGCACTCGCTTTTCACAGCCTCTGGGAGTCCGTACAGCTTGGCCAGATCACTATGGCGATAGTTTGTTCCTGTGATGTTAACACCACTGTCGTGAGTACTGATGGCATTGGCAGGTTTTGGCATAATCTTCAGCATCTCCTCCTCTTCCTCAACTGAAGAGGTACGACTGCATGGGGAAGCCAATGAACCTTGACGACTCAAGACAGGAGGACTAGCATGGGTGTCCGTTAAATATTCCTCAGTGGATGTTTGTTTGAGGGCAGGCATGAGGTCCGGGGCACACAGATAATTCTTCATGGGAGCCACATTGACAGAAAATGGCGGGTCTGGATCGGTCCGTCCACCATCTTGACCAGAGTAGAGCTCTTCCTCTTTCTTAATGGACTCGTCCAACATCTTCATGATGTTCGCCAAACCATCAGGCAACAGTTCGGATGGTTCCTCCTCAAACTGGGCAGTGTCTGAATCCCCACTGCATGTACTTGCACTGCTCCCAAGACTACCAAGCTTATGGAGGTTGCCTGTATTCATGCCCGTTAATGGGCAAGGTTCCCTGGAGAAGGCCTGGTAGAGTTTTGGGGGTTCTCGTAAGGTTGTAGGATTTGGGATAGTACCCACAGCCCTTACCTCAAGAGGGCTTTTATGAACAGGAGTGTCTTTGGATGAGCAGGGGCTCATCTGTACTGTCTGGTTATCCAAGGAATCCGTTGGTTCTGGCCTACAGGGGTATTCGGGTGCGGGAATCCCTGAGGTATTGTGTGTTGGGGGACTGAGTGAAGCTCCACTGTTCCACCGTTCCCGCTGCCTCTGCTTCTCACGCGCATAGTCCGTTTGAGGAGTGAGAGGAGGCGGTCGAGACCTTTCCAACGGCACTGCGCCAGGTACGGATGGACGAATGGACACACCACCCCGACTCAACCAGGGAAAAGGTGGTGACGTCTGGCTTGGCGGCGAGACTGAGGAAGGTGTGATGGCTGGAGACAGATGTGGAGGGGGTGGTTCAGTAGCACTATTTGAGAACAAGCACTCCAGACTCTTAGTTGAAGACTCACCAGGTACCGTCATCCCTCCTTCCTTCCTCTCTCTCTTCTGTTTTTTCTCCTCATCATCCTGTTCCCTGCCTTTCCCTTCAGCTCGCATGTGGCCCTGGAGCTCAGCGTCAAGCTTTTTCAGTGCATCCTCAATAGACTGGGGCCTTTGATACGTCCGGGCAGGAGAAGCCCGAGACCCTGTCGGGACTGCCTGGTAAGGCAGCTTAGGATACTGTGGATCAGATTGACGGGGGTGAGGAGCTGCATTCACAGTGGCTGGTGCTCCAGGTTTGGGGTGCTGGAGGGGTGAACTGGCAACCTGTGGGATGTTATTTGAGGCCCTGCTGGTGATCACACTATTTCCTGATCTCTGGAACCCTGAGCTGAGAGAAGGAGAAGCCGAGGACCCTGCTGGAGAATGAAGAGGTCTGCCCTGCCCTTGATGGATGAGAGGAGGTGACTGATTATTCGTTTTGGGCTCCTGGTGATCGAGGGGGCGAGTTGCAGTGCTGGACTGGGTTCCCTGGTGAGAGATACCTTGTGCAGGAATGGGGTTACAGTTTGAGATTCGCACTGAAGGGACCGTGGATCTCCAGCTGTCCATGGTTCTGGTTGCAGAACAGGCAGCGGAGAGCACAGAGCTTGCGGTGGAGACACTATTTGCACTGCTGTAGATACCCCGAGAAGAAGGGGGAACTGAAGGCTCTAGGGAAGGCATGTTTGGGGTGATGACATGGGCACGAGGAAGAGCCCGAGTGGTGCCTGCATCCTGGCACTCTGCAGTCCTGTTCTGCTTCTGTTGTAGAGAAGAGGGGGCAACCTGAGGGTCCATCAGTGGGCAGTGGGGTCCTGACTCCTATGGAGAAACGCAAACGGTTCACAAAATTCACTTTTTTATGAAACCATAGCCATCTTTCTTAAAAATGTCCTTGTATGGTAATCTAAACATTTTAGTTGTATTCTATTACTTTTTCTTTTTTTTTTTTTTAGACACTTACTGAGGCATGGTGACCATGTTTGGTCTGATTCCTCCAGGGCTTGTGGGCATTGTACTGAGGCACTCTGACCTGCGTCCCACTGCTGGAAGAGGGGCTGGTGGTCTGGACCAGCCCTGGATGGGGCTGGAAGTTGGGTTGACTGTAAGGCACTGCAGCATGGTGTGCTGGTGTGGGGGCAGGGCGTTCCCTGTCTGCCGGGGTTGATGTTTGTGGTGGGGGTGCCTGGTTGCCTGCAGAGTTCAGCATTGAATCTCGTTGCCTATGAGGGGGAATACGCTCCTGTTCGCCCTGAGTCTGAGCCAGAGTTTTCTTGTTGGGGTAGGGATACGCTGGGTTTTGGAGCTGGCCATTGTGAGAAGGTCCCAGAGAGTGTGGAGAAGATCTGCGGAGTTGAGGTGGAGGCCCTTGGCCTTGTCCATACCCCCCAGGGGAGGAGATAGAAGGTGGTGAGGCAGGAGAGGGTCTGGAGGATTGGGGCTGTTTGTAACTGAAGTCATCTGTGCCTGGCTTACGTGATTCCTGCAAATAGACAATAATGGACGGACAAATATGGTCAATGAAGAACAAAAACGCAAAAGCAAATGATGCCCTGACCTGATCCACCGTTATATTTACATTTTACTGACCTGAAAATCCATGTGATCCATTTTGCGTTCTCCGGGGTTCCAGGCGGTAGTGCCTTTGTGCAGAGGGTTCCAGAAGCCCTGTTTAGGTGGTGGGTAGTGGGACTGAGGCTGCTGCACTGAAGCCCTCATTGGTGCAGAGAACTGATGGCTGCCCATCATATGCTACAAAACACAAATGGAATTTGGTCAAACCTTTCAAACTGCTGAAAGAACATTGGAAAACTGACACACACAGACTATTCATAATGCTTGTAACATTGCTTGTGTTATTGTTTTTAGGTAGTGGTTGCTATTCACCTGTTCCGACTCGGAGCCCCTTTTTCTCTTGATTGGGCTGGGCATGTCCTCACTGGGCCGGTTCAGGGGTAGAGGGGTGTGCTGGATAACAGAGTGCTCCCCGGTAGGGGGTGCCGGTCGCTTTAGCTGCCCAGCGTGAGAGTAAGGGCCCCTGGGGAGTGGGTGCTTCTGCTGCTGGGCCTGTGCCCACATGTCTGGCAGAGGAGGCATGGTCCTGGACCCATGATGTGATGGAGGGGGACCATACTGTGTGTGTGAGAGAGGGGGAGAGGAAGAGAGAGAGAGAGAGGGGGAGAGAGAGAGGGAGACAGAGAGCAATGTAGGCAGGAGAAAGGGAGATATAGGAGGTAGAGGTGGAGGGTGTGCAAAATTAAAATTACAGATACCCAAATTAGATACTTTATAATTACAGATTATTATTAATATAGATTACTTTATAATTACAGATACTTTATACATATTGCAAAGTAGGGGTGAAATAATGACACACAAAACAAAAGCAAACCATTTTTCTTCTGATTTTCTCACCTTCAGCAGCTGGTTGCCACGGGGATGGTGTGGGGGTGGCCCAGCCGCGTAGCCACTGTGCAGACGGGCGTGGTCATCACCCGGCAACGGCACACAGTGCTGACCCATTGGCTCCCACGGCCTGGGAGCGACCTGGGGTGGCCGCAGATCCCTCTGCAACCCTGGTAACAAGGCCTGAGATAGGTCCATCTTCTCACCTCCACGTGTCAGTGGACTGCGCACACACACACACACACACACACACACACACACACACACACACACACACACACACACACACACACACACACACACACACACACAAAAGTACAAAATGCACATAAGTACAAAATGTGTGTACACACAGGCAATTAAAGAAACTAATCCTGTTTTGGGGGTTAATTATATACTTTAAGAAGTATAAGAAGTATATCTCACCCATTGCTGAAAAATTTACTTGGATGGTTTAACCCAGTCATGTGACTGGGTGGGTGGTGGGGGAGGAACTGGGGTTGGCCAACACCAGGTGGGCACCTGTCCAGACAGGGAACGAAAAAATAAAATAAAAATTGTAAATACGGAGTTGTCATGAACACAGCGATTGGCTGGCCTGTGGGACAGAGGGGTGTGGTCAGGTGCAGTGGGAGTGTCTACCTGGGGCCGGGGGGCCACGCGTGACTGGTCATGGGAGCCCATGGTGCCCGGTTGACTCCGTCTAGAGGGAAAGGGTCCCGTGTGCCGCGCACGTTAAACTGCTCCGCTGTATGATGCATCCAGCCTACACACACGCACACACGCACACACGCACACACGCACACACGCACACAATCTTAAAATATGGTAAGAAGATACATCTGTTGAATACAGGTCTTTATGTTCTTTATGTGTACATGGCTAGGAAAATATGCACATGCTTTCAGAAATTTACTTGAAATTTACCATCTAGAACTTAGTAAATAAAGCAGACTGATCCAACGTGGACTAATACAGAAGCTACATAGAAGACAGATGTAGGTTCACACATTGTACTGTCCTCAAATAGACCTCCATAAACAGCAACGTGAATGCTATTTAGCCTAAACACACTGTAAAAACAACAACAACAACTCCAGACCATGGTCTCCAGACATGGGAGTGATCTGTGCGATGACTCTGAGGTTACTCACCACACTAGGTGTGTGCGTGAAGCCCTCCACTACAGCAGAGCAGGGGGCCACACAACAACACTGAGGGAGGGGGGGGGGGGGGTTGTCTACCACAGCACCTGAGCTCTGCACAGACAAAGACAGGCAAACAGATTTAATGAGATTTTACAGAGAATACATCATACTGAAATAATACCATCCTCCAAAAATATGTAGTGTCGACATGGAGGTAGTTCAATGGTTTAGATTGAGATTATGTGACTCCTAATCTGAAGGTTGCCAATTCAATCCCGACGCTTCAAAGTTGCCATTGTTGGAGCCCTGACCAAGACCTTTAAATCCTCAGGAGCCCCAAACTCAAATTGTATTCAGTGGTTAATACAAGTCACTTTGGATCAACGCATCAGCAAACAAAACAACAACAGCAAAACTAAACTAAGCAGTCTGCAGGGGGCAGTAGCTGTAGTGTGTGTGGGAGTGTCTGACTGGAGCACAGATGGGCTAGTGGGAGTTCACCTATAGGATAAGTGCACTGAGGTCATTATAACCCTTCCTGGGGCCTCCTGGCGCAGAGAGAGAAGAGAGAGAGAGAGCGAGCGAGAGAGAGAGAGAGAGAGAGAGAGAGAGAGAAACAGAGGGGGAAGGGGGGAGGGACAGAGGAGCCTTTGGAGTCAAGCCAGCAGTGTGGTGAGTTTGTGGTGTGTGCCTGTGGGTGCATGCGTATGTAAGCGTATGTCCTTCTGTTAAGCTTTGCATGTGTTGTGCATTTCTAGTCGTGTGTATGTGTGTGCGTTTGTGTGTGTATTACAAGACAGACACCAAGACTAATCTCATTAAGCCATGCCTGTTGGGAAGAAAGAGAGTGAGGGAGAGAGAGGATGAGAGAGGGGAAGAAAAAGGGAGGTAGGGAGGAGGGGAAAAATGACAGAAGGGCCGGACAGGATGGAGTGATAGATTAAGGGAATAAAAAAAGATGGTCCTAAAATGATAGCAGTCTTCAGGGAGACGGACCAAGCGAGAGGACCGGGTGTGTTCATATCAGACACCCACACACACACCTGCGCACATTCTCAGATCTCACACACAGGCATTCAAACAGCAACCATGAACGCACCCTCTGGAATAAATCAGACAGACATGAATAGTCACATGCATGAATAAAAACAAGGCACAACTGAACACCATTAAAACCATTTGCCTCATGCATCTGCCCCTTTAGATCCTGCTAAGAATGACAGCGTATTCACAACACTGGACAAACTGACACGACACTGATTTTCACAGAAAAGCCTGGGAAGGACTGTGCTGCACGTTTGAAAGACAGCAGCACCGGAGACCAGGACATTCAGAACAGCATCCTGATCCAAGCGTGCGCTAAAGCAGGAAGGCCAAGTTCACACACAAAACTTCAGTTATGGTTGATGGAACCACATCAGAATGCAGATCAGGAACTTTGGACAGACACATCCCAGCGGACAGACACACCATTTAATTATAATTATGCAAGTCATACTTTTGCCTACAGCAAGTCATACCTTAAGAATACAAATAACAGTGTCTTTACCAGATACACAAGCTGCACGCAACACCCGATACTGAGCAACACTTAGTTATTTGGCCATAATTCTCCCAAGTACAATGGTTTGTAAGCCCCTCACACGCTGTGGACAAGCCTGAGACTACCAAAAATGAAAGCAATTTCCCTACATCTATCGTCACATACATCCAAAATTATGGCTAGTTAATGCTTTAAGATATTATGTTTTAATTCACATAATTGTCAACAGAACAGCCAGTTCACAATGTTTAGAGCAGGGGTCAGCAACCTTTGAGACATGGAGTGCCAACTTTAATATGTCTAGTCAATGAGTGTGCCACTATCAACAAAATTAGAGCGAAGGGGGTGGCGGCAGAGAGTTTAAATTGTTGACGGGCGGGGGGGGGGGGGGGGGGGGGGGGGGGGGCAGCATACATTATTAGCGGGGGGGAGGTGTAAATGGACACAAATAAAGTATTATATCGCGATCGATATAATATCGATATATATAATATATAATATATATATAATATCGATACTTATAACAGTAAGCTCAGCGATCATGTCTATTTTTTAACTGTTTCCACATTCAGTCCTGTATGCCAAGATAGATGTGAAACAAGCATACATTCATTCATGCACTGAAATATTTAAAGACAGCTGTGAAACACACACACACACACACACACACGCAAGCACGCACGCACGCACGCACGCACGCGCCTGCGTAGGCACAGCAAGTGTGTGGATGAGACATCATTGCTTAGTAGTGCCAGGCTGACAGTGTGTGTGTGTGGGTGTGTGTGCTATGTTTGCTGAGTATTTTGGGGCCCCCACTGCCCACAGAGCTTTTCATTCTTGCCAGTCCTTTACATCTTGGGTTATTATGAGCCTTCCGTGATATTTTAGGATCTTTGGATTCTTGGGGGGGGGGGGGGGAAAGCTTACCTCTCAATTTAGCATTTAGCGCCTGCTCCTGTGATTTTCCGTGACTGATGGCTTCAGCACTGGTAGCCAATCATCCTGGATGAATTATGCAGGCCTCAAATTACTGAAGAGATAAAAAAAAAGGGGGGGGGGGGGGGGACACGTGGAGTCGTCAGGTTTACATTTTATTCTTCCTTTGCACACTCAACAAGCAACACCTGTGCTATTCCACACCAACCCCAAAATCACCTACGGCAAGAGGCACTGGAGGGACGGAGGGCAGAATGAGGCACCCAGACAGCCCTGTGAAGCTGCTTCTGCTCCATATGTGAACATGTGCAAAGAACACCACTAATATCTGCTGCACATCGTGGCAGCAGAACATCTAAAGGGCTGGAGAAATCCCAGAAGGGTCACACAGTGCAATATGCAAACAGGCTATGAGGGCTGGATTCCTCTAATCTTATGACTGCCACTGAAATCCTGATTTTTAGGACTTCAAATCAGTCTTTTAACCAAACAAACAACTGATCCCCCCCCTCCTCACATCCACACACATGCACTCTTTCTCTCACGCACGCGCGCGCGCGCGCGCACACACACACACACACACACACACACACACACACACACACACACACACACACACACACACACACACACACACACACACACACACACACACACACACACACACACACACACACACACACACACACACACACTCTAGGATCCAATGTTTATGACTTAGGACATGTGACTTTTTCGGGGTTAAGTACAAGACAGATGTGTCCAGACACAGTGTATGGGACCACATGTGTGCATGCATTCATAGGTGCATTTGTGCATGCATTCAGCTATGTGCATGTGCATATACATTAGTTCATGCGCACTTCTGCTAGTATAACAGAGGCAGACATACACAACAACTGGAGGAAGTCAGTGACAGGAGTCACATTTAGTCAGAGGGTATTAATAGACTACACAGGGCTTACTCACTACTGAAACTAGCCCAGAGCCTACATATAGTCTAGTCAGCTTCTGTACTGCAGATTACTGCAACAACAACAACATGTCAGAAACCACAGAAGACACCACAATTCTACCAAGCCACACCTTTTGCTACTATTGCTAGAAAACATTCAGCAAAAAGTCTCATTTTGACACGGGCTAAATCAAATAATATTCATTAAAAGGGGATCGTCTTGGATGCTCAATTGAAAGTCCATGTCCTGTTTTGTGTTATTGCATCACCACCATTACAATAAAGCTCTGCATCTGTACTGCAAAATGCAGAGACACAGGAGATAACAGACAGCACCAGCCTTCCGCCATCAAACTCCAGTTTCGATAGTGGGCCTGTAGTGTGTCAATACTTCTGGGGGTGTAACGGGGGGGAACCCCATGAGTCATACAATGGAGACTACTGGGCTTACCCCACATGCCTGACTCCGCCCCCAACGTGCACTCATGCTATTTACGGTCAGGTGATCGGGGGCGACCACTTAGAGTGACGGCGCTGGGAATTTCTAAAGAAATGTTGCGTCATCGTTCTTGACGCTGGCAGGTTGCTTTGATTGCCAAACAGGATGTGAAGTAAACAGGTTGGGTTTTTTCATGGTTGTGCCGAATCGGGGAATCGGCAAGCAGACGACTTAGCCAGAACCGAGCGGGGAAAGGGACTTGTGTGGGTGCTACCAGCAGAAACCAGCTTGAAGACTCTTCTTTATTGTGGTTGCTTGTGTGTTTACAGGTTCACTGTGGATTTCAGCATACACGCTGAAGTCCCCTGGACTCTGGATTGCAGCCAATTCCTCAAATTCTGTAATCTGTCAGATTACAACACAATTTCTTTCCTCTTTAAACTGAGGTTCACCATAAGTAAACAGATACAGCTGGTTTCAAGAAATTCTCTTTTATGAAACGTTGATCAGTTATTATGTAATGATGCCAGAAAGAAATTCCCCTACTCTCCCCCCACAAAGCCCCTCAGAGGACAGAAGAAAGAAATCCCCTCAACAACAGGTGTTGCTCTGCTCTTTCAGGCAGCAGCCGAGTTCTCAGGGTTATGAATTCAGCACCATAAAGAATGGCCCCAGATCTGAACCTAGCACAGGGAAGCAGTCGTGGCCCATGGAACCGGTACTAGACCAATTGCTCACGCTGAATAAACTCCAGCCATGTATCAGAAATACTGTGCTGTAGCCACAAGCGACGCTCATCAACTTCCTGAGGGATCACGGTGAGAATATAATCTTGGGAACAGCCAGTCAGTATATATCGGAAAGATAAGACGAATTATGTGAATAAAATGAAGCCCAGACAAGAAATAAATGAACAAACGAACACACACCCGGGACCTTTACAGAATACAAGAGTAGATAAATGAGACAGGCAAAGATAAGAGAGAGATAGAAAGACAGACAGACAAACAGAGAGAGTGAGAGAGAGTTAGAGCTGTGGTGTTGGTGAATAGAAGCTGCTGGTGGAGGGCTTGGGAATTAATGTCCACATTTGGCCATTACGTAACTGGCCTCAGATAGAGATCACCCACACACACACGCACAAGATCACAGTGGAGCTTGTGTATCCTTTTCCATGGTTGTGTGTTCGTGTGTGTGTGATGTATTGAGTATGTTCACATGCCTTCAATACTCTGCCAGCAATGCAAGCCGGAGCATCACCATGACGCCGGCGCTGACTTCCGAGCCCACCCCCACCCCCACACAGCCAGTGTACATCCTGAACCCACGACGGAGTTCAGCTCAGGACACACACTCACACACACGTCAATCTGCCTTTGTGCCCATAGCTGCATTATACTCGCACGTCTTTGATACACAAAAAAGGCGTAAAAAAGCCCTCTCTCATTTTTAATAACCACTGTATGGCTTTGAAGAGAAAATCCAGGAGAGTATTTCTTGCTAAAACCTACGAGTTTTTTCCTTTCCTGGCATACCCCGTTCCCTGTATAACCACCAGCTAACCTCTATCAGTGTTTGCCCTTCTTCAGCTATCTTCGCTGTGGCAGGTACTGACGAGTCAGCTGACTGTGGACAGTGTGAGCCAAGAATGTCATTCAAAATAATGTGTGCGTATGCACCCAACACGACAGCGTGCTCTTCAGCAGAAGTAGTGAGACCTCAGCTGACCTCAGTTTCTGAACAGGAAAGCTTTGCCCTGCGCCATACGAAGCTTTAACAAAAGGAAACCAGATGCGGTTCTACTAACCCAGAGCTGTTAATAGTAAATGACCCACGTTTGGGGCCACAAGCCCGTCACTACGGCACATACTAACAAGCATGTAAGCAGGCAAGATTAGGTATGGTGTAATCCGAGAAACAGGCAGCTGAAAGACTTCTACACACAATGAGTCAAAGATGATATCAATATATAATTTACAGAAGAGAGCTTTAGTGTACATAGACTCTGACACCCCCCTCCCTCACACACACGCTTTTTGAAAAGATCATGACATTTACATTTCAAAACACATAATGCTGAGTTAACATTATGTTTGAGGCCACGAGTGATGATATTCTCAAACAATGAGAAGCTGTGTGTGTGTGTGTGTGCGCACGCATTCATGTTAATGAATGAGTGTTACAGAAAGAGGCCGTAAAAAAAAGCAGAACAAAAAAAAAAAAAAAAAAAAAAAAAGAGACAGGCTGTGATGACAGGAAGTTGTTGTCAGAGCAACAGGAAGTGGGCCTCCCAAAAGGGGGAGGCGGCCTAGAGGGGCAGGGGGAACATATTAACATCCTGTGGAACAGACGTTGCGTGTGTTACATGAGTGATTTCTCCCCACGAAACCTTTTGGCTCCCGAGACTTCAAAGACTGAACATTTAACTGAACATCTAAACAGCTGAAACAAAATTGCTTGCATACAAACTATTATTGGGAGCTGCAAACATCCCTTTAGACAAGGAACTTGTAAATTAATTACTCAGAATGAGAAATAAAAGAACTTTCAAAGAGCCAAGAACGTCTCACACGCAAAGCCAGTGTGCTAAAGTAGGGCAGTGTAGTGAGTTTGTGTAGAACAGTGACTCAATGTGCAAACGTCTGGCAAGCATTAAAGTCTGCCAAGCTGCGTTCGTGACCATCTGCCTGTAAAATCAAGTCTGCAAGTCTTATGGCACATCCAACTTTGTCAGAGGATCATGAGTTATGCTCTTTTTTCATAAAACGAAACAGTAATCAGTTGCTCAGACTTGTTTTTGCCGTCCGTTACTCTAAAATAGGCTACCTCTACCTACCTCTTCATTCCTGGAACAAAGTGTTTCTGAACATCTGTGTGTTTGTGCATACGTGTGTGTGCATATGTGAGTGCTTGTGTGCACGCACATCATCAGCCCCCCAAAATCCCCCTCCTACATTGCCCCTTATTTCCCAGAAATCAAAGCATGATGCACACACAAGCTAATACTCAGACTAGCTACCAAAAAAAGAACAAAAAAACATAACAGGCGAAAGCTGGGCTTCGGATTCTATCCCCAAGGCAACAGTTGCTATGGCAGCCTGCAGAAACACTGCATATCGGCGCTTTAAAAAGTTCGAGAACGATTCAGCCAAACAAGACGGTCAATGACAATTCTGAGCAACCACTCTGGCTCTGGAATCTGAAACATTTCATACACTCCAGTCAAAGAATACCAGACAAACAAGTTACTGATCTTATACAATGTCTGGCTTTGAGATACAGGGAGAGAGAAAGGCATATGAGAGAATGGGGTTGTTTGTGATCCTGGAAAACAACCCCCAA